>NW_026115160.1:0-71739 GCF_025201925.1 Gopherus flavomarginatus
CAGCTCCAGGGTCCCAAATCCTGGGGGCCCCAACAAAGGCTCCAGGGGCCCAACCCCTTAGCGCGTGAACCATAGCTCCAGGGGTCTAACCCCCGGGGGCTCAAACCCCAGCTCCAGGGGTCGAACCCCTGAGCGCCCGAACCATAGCTGCAGGGGCCTAACCCCTGGGGGCCCCCACCCCAGCTACAACGGCTCAACCCCTGAGCGCCGGAACCATAGCTCCAGGGGCCTAACCCCTGGTGCCCCAACACCAGCTCCAGGGGCCCAACCCCTGCGGGCCCCAACAAAGGCTCCAGGGGCCCAACCCCTGAGCGCCCGAACCATAGCTCCAGGGGCCTAACCCCCGGGGGCCCCAACCACAGCTGTAGGGGCCCAACCCCTGCGGACAATAACACCAGCTCCAGGATCCCAACCCCTGAGCGCCCGAACCATCGCTACAGGGGCCCAACCCCTGAGCGCCTGAACCATAGCTCCAGGGGCCTAATCCCTGGGACCCCAGCACCAGCTCCAGGGGCCCAACCCCTGGGAGCCCCAACACCAGCTCCAGGGTCCGAACCCCTGAGCGCCCGAACCATAGCTCCAGGGGCCTAACGCCTGGGGGCCCCAATACCAGCTCCAGGGGCCCAACCTCTGAGCGCTCGAACAATACCTCCAGGGGCCTAACCGCTGGGTGCCCCAAAACCAGCTCCAGGGGCCTAACCCCTGAGCGCTCGAACCATAGCTACAGGGGCCTGACCCCTGGGGGCCCCCACCCCAGCTCCAAGGGCCGAAAACCTGAGCGCCCGAAGCATAGCTCCAGGGGCCGAACCCCTGGGGCCCCAACACCAGCGCCAGGGGCCCAACCCCTGGAGGCCCCAACACCAGCTCCAGGGGCCCAACCCCTGAGCGCCCGAACCATAGCTCCAGGGGCCTAAACCCTGGGGGCCCCAACACCAGCTCCAGGGGTCCAACCTCTGAGCGCCCGTACCATAGCTGCAGGGGCCTAACCCCTGGAGGCAACCACCCCAGCTCCAACGGCCCAACCCCTTAGCGCCGGAACCATAGCTCCAGGGGCCTAACCCCTGGGGGCCCCAACCCCAGCCCCAGGAGCCCAACCCCTGGGGGTCCCAACACCAGCTCCAGGGGCCCAACCCCTGAGCGCCCGAACCATAGCTCCAGGGGCCTAACCCCTGAGGCCCCAACACCAGCTCCAGGGGCCCAACCCCTGGGGGCCCCAACAAAGGCTCCAGGGGCCCAACCCCTGAGCGCACGAACCATAGCTCCAGGAGCCTAATCCCTGGGGGCCTCAACACCAGCTCCAAGGGCCCAACCCCTGAGCGCCCGAACCATAGCTCCAGGGGCCTAATCCCTCGGGCCCCAAAACCAGCTCCAGAGCCCTAACCACTTGGGGCCCCAACACCAGCTCCAGGGGCCCAACACCTGAGAGCCCAAACCATATCTCCAGGGGGCTAACCCCTGGGACCCGAACCCCAGGTCCAGGGGCCCAACTCCTGAGCGCCCCGAACCATAGCTCCAGGGGCCTAACCCCCGGGGGCCTCAACCCCAGCTCCAGGGGCCCAACTCCTGCGGGCCCCAACACCAGCTCCAGGGTTGCAACCCCTGAGCGCCCGAACGATAGCCCCAGAGGCCTAACCCCTGGGGGCCCCAACACCAGCTCCAGGGGCCCAACCCCTGAGCGCTCGAACAATACCTCCAGGGGCCTAACCCCTGGGGGCCACCACCCCAGCTCCAACGGCCCAAAACCTGAGCGCCCGAACCATAGCTCCAGGGGCCTAACTCCTGGGGCCCCAACACCAGCGCCAGGGGCCCAACCCCTGGGGGCCCCAACACCAGCTCCAGGGGCCCAACCCCTGAACGCCCGAACCATAGCTCCATGGGCCTAACCCCTGGGGCCCCAAGACCAGCTCCAGGGGCCCAACCCCTGGGGGCCCAAACACCAGTCCAGGGGCCCAACCCCTGAGCGCCCGAAGCATAGCTCGAGCGGCCTAAAACCTCGGGGCCCCAACACCAGCTATAGGGGCCCAACCCCTGAGCGCCCGAACAATACCTCCAGGGGCCTAACCCCTATGGGCCCGAACACCAGCTCCAGGGGTCCAACCCCTGAGCGCCCGAACCATAGCTGCAGGGGCCTAACCGCTGGGGGACCCCACCCCAGCTCCAACGGCCCAATCCCTGAGCATCGGAACCATAGCTCCAGGGGCCTAACCCCTGGGGGCCCCAACCCCAGCTCCAGGAGCCCAACCTCTGGGGGCACCAACACCGGCTCCAGGGGCCCAACCCCTGAGCACCCGAACCATAGCTCCAGGGGCTTAAACCCTGGGGCCCCAACACCAGCTCCATGGGCCCAACCCCTCAGCGCCCGAACCATAGCTCCAGGGGTCTAACCCCCGGGGGCTCCAACCCCAGCTCCAGGGGTCCAACCCCTGAGCGCCCGAACCATAGCTTCAGGGGCCTAACCCCTGGGGGCCCCCACCCCAGCTCCAACGGCCCAACCCCTGAGCGCCGGAACCATAGCTCCAGGGGCCTAACCCCTGGGGGCCCCAACCCTAGCCCCAGGAGCCCAACCCCTGGGGACCCCAACACCAGCTCCAGGTTCCCAACCCCTGAGCGCCCGAACCATCGCTCCAGGAGCCCGACCCCTTAGCGACCGAACCATAGCTCCAGGGGCCTAACCCCCGGGGGCCCCAACCCCAGGTCTAGGGGCCAAACCCCTGGAGCCCTCGACCCCAGCTCCAGGGGCCCAACCCCTGAGCGCCCGAACCATAGCTCCAGGGGCCTAACCCCTGGGGCCCCAACACCAGCTCCAGGGGTCCAACCCCTGGGGGCCCTAACACCAGCTCCAGGGGCCCAACCCCTGAGCGCCCAAACCATAGCTCCAGGGGCCTAATCCCTGGGGGCCCCAAAACCAGCTCCAAGGGCCCAACCCCTGAGCGCCCAAACGATACCTCCAGGGGCCTAACCCCTGGGGGCCCCAACACCAGCTCCAGGGGCCCAACCCCTGAGCGCCCAAACGATACCTCCAGAGGTCTAACCCCTGGGGGCCCCAACACCAGCTCCTGGGGCCCAACCCCTGGGGCCCTCGACCTCAGCTCCAGGGGCCCAACCCCTGAGCGCCCGTACCACAGCTCCAGGGTTCTAACCCCTGGGGGCCCACACCCCAGCTCCAGCGGCCCAACCCCTGGGGGCCCCAAAACCAGCTCCAGAGGCCCAACCCCTGGGGGCCCCAACACCAGCTCCAGGGGCCCAACCCCAGAGCGCCCTAACCATAGCTCCAGGGGCCCAACCCCTGAGGGCCCCAACACCAGCTCCAGGGGCCCAACCTCTGAGCGCCAGAACCATAGCTCGAGGGGCCTAACCCCTTTGGGCCCCAACCCCAGCTCCAGAGGCCCAACCCCTGAGGGCCCCAACACCAGCTCCAGGGGCCCAACCCCTGAGCGCCCGAACCATAGCTCCAGGGGCCTAACCCCTAGGGGCCCCAACCCCAGCTCCAGAGGCCCAACCCCTGGGGGCCCCAACACCAGCTCCAAGGGCCCAACCCCTGAGCGCCCGAACCATAGCTCGAGGGGCCTAACCCCCGGGGGCCCCAACCCCAGCTCCAGGGGCCCAACCCTTGGGGCCCTCGACCCCAGCTCCAGGGGCCCAACCCCTGAGAGCCCGAACCATACCTCCAGGGGCCCAACCCTTGACAGCCCGAACCATAACTCCAGGGGTATAACCCCTGGGGGCCCCCACCCCAGCTCCAATGGCCCAACCCCTGAGCGCCCGAACTATAGCTCCAGGGGCCTAACCCCTGGGGGTCCCAACCCCAGCCCCAGCAGCCCAACCCCTGGGGGCCCCAACACCAGCTCCAGGGACCCAACCCCTGAGCGCCCGAAACATCGCTCCAGGGGCCCAACCCCTGAGCGCCTGAACAATAGCTCCAGGGGCCTAATCCCTGGTGCCCCAACACCAGCTCCAGGGGCCCAACCCCTGGGGGCCCCAACACCAGCTCCAGGTGCCCAACCCCTGAGCGCCCGAACCATAGCTCCAGGGGCCTAACCCCTGGGGGCCCCAACCCCAGGTCCAGGAGCCAAACCCCTGGAGCCCTCGACCCCAGCTCCAGGGGCCCAACCCCTGAGCGCCCGAACCATAGCTCCAGGGCCCTAACCCCTGGGGCCCCAACACCAGCTCCAGGGGCCCAACCCCTGGGGGCCCCGACACCAGCTCCAAGGGCCCAACCCCTGAGCGCCCGAACCATAGCTCCAGGGTCCTATCCCCTGGGGCCCCAACACCAGCTGTAGGGGTCCAACCCCTGGGGGCCCTAACACCAGCTCCAGGGGCCGAACCCCTGAGCGCACGAACCATAGCTACAGGGGCCTAATCCCTGGGAGCCCCAAACCAGCTCCAAGGGCCCATCCCCTGAGCGTCCGAACCATACCTCCAGGGGCCTAACCCCTGGGGCCCCCAACACCAGCTCCTAGGGCCCTACCCCTGAGTGCCCGAACCATAGCTCCCGGGGCCTAACCACTGGGGGCCCCCACCCCAGCTCCAAGGGCCCAACCCCTGAACGCCCGAACCATAGCGCCAGGGGTCTAACCCCCGGGGGCCCCAACCCCAGGTCCAGGAGCCAAACCCCTGGAGCCCTCGACCCCAGCTCCAGGGGCCCAACCCCTGAGCGCCCGAACCATAGCTCCAGGGGCCTAACCCCTGGGGCCCCAACACCAGCTCCAGGGGACCAACCCCTGGGGGCCCCAACACCAGCTCCAGGGGTTCAACCCCTGGGGGCCATAACACCAGCTCCAGGGGCCCAACCCCTGAGCGCCCGAACCATAGCTCCAGGGGCCAAATCCCTGGGGGCCCCAAAACCAGCTCCAAGGGCCCAACCCCTGAGCATCCGAACGATACCTCCAGGGGCCTAACCCCTGGGGGCCCCAACACCAGCTCCAGGGGCCCAACCCCACAGCGCCAGAACCATAGCTCCAGGGGTCTAACACCCGGGGGCTCCAGCCCCACCTCCAGGGGTCCAACCCATGAGCGCCCGAACCGTAGCTGCAGGGGTCTAACCCCTGGGGGCCCCCACCCCAGCTCCAACGGCCCAACCCCTGGGGGCCCCAACACCAGCTCCAGGGGCTCAAACCCTGAGCGCCCGAACCATAGCTCCAGGGGCCTAACCCCTGGGGCCCCAACACCAGCTCCAGGAGCCCAACCCCTGGGGGCCCCAACAACAGCTCCAGGGGCCCAACCCCAGAACGCCCAAACCATAGCTCCAGGGGCCCAACACCTGGGGGCCCCAACACCAGCTCCAGGGGCCCAACCCCTCAGCGCCAGAACCATAGCTCCAGGGGTCTAACACCCGGGGGCTCCACCCCCAGCTCCAGGGGTCCAACCCCTGAGCGCCCGAACCGTAGCTGCAGGGGTCTAACCCCTAGGGGCCCCCACCCCAGCTCCAACGGCCCAAACCCTGGGGGCCCCAACACCAGCTCCAGGGGCTCAACCCCTGAGCGCCCGAACCATCGCTCCAGGGGCCCAACCCCTGAGCGACTGAACCATAGCTCCAGCGGTCTAACCCCTGGGGCCCCAACACCAGCTCCAGCGGCCCGACACCTGGGGGCCCCAATAAAAGGTTCCAGGGGCCCAACCCCTGAGCGCCCGAACCATAGCTCCAGGGGCCTAAACCCCGGGGGCCCCAACCACAGCTCCAGGATCCCAACCCCTGAGCGCCCGAACCATCGCTCCAGGGACCCAACCCCTGAGCACCCGAACGATACCTCCAGGACCCTAATCCCTGGGGGCCCCAACACCAGCTCCAGGGGCCGAACCCCTGAGCGCCCGAACCATAACTCCAGGGCCTAACCCCTGGGGGGGGCCCACCCCAGCTCCAGGGGCCCAACCCCTGGGGCCATAGACCCCAGCTCCACAGGCCCAACCCCTGAGCGCCCGTACCACAGCTCCAGAGGCCTAACCCCTGGGGGCCCAAACCCCAGCTCCAGCGGCCCAACTCCTGGGGGCCCCAAATCCAGCTCCAGGGGCCCAACCCCTGGGGGCCCCAACACCAGCTCCAGGGCCCCAACCCCTGAGCGCCCGAACCATAGCTCCAGGGGCCTAACCCCTGGGGGCCCAAACCCCAGCTCCAGCGGCCAAACCCCTGGGGGCCCCAACACTAGCTCCGGGGTTCCAACCCCTGAGCGCCCGAACCATACCTCCAGGGGCCTAACCCCTGGGGGCCCCAACACCAGCTCCAGGGGCCCAACCCCTCAGCGACCGAACCATAGCTCCAGGGGTCTAACCCCCGGGTTTTCTAAAACCAGCTCCAGGGGTCTAACTCCTGAGCGCCCGAACCACAGCTGCAGGGGCCTAACCCCTGGGGGCCCCCACCCCAGCTCCAACGGCCCAACTCCTGAGCGCCGGAACCATAGCTCCAGGCGCCTAACCCCTGGGGCCCCAACACCAGCTCCAGGGGCCCAACCCCTGGGGGCCCCAACACCAGCTCCAGGGACCCAACCCCTGAGCGCCCGAAACATCGCTCCAGGGGCCCAACCCCTGAGCGCCTGAACAATAGCTCCAGGGGCCTAATCCCTGGTGCCCCAACACCAGCTCCAGGGGCCCAACCCCTGGGGGCCCCAACACCAGCTCCAGGTGCCCAACCCCTGAGCGCCCGAACCATAGCTCCAGGGGCCTAACCCCTGGGGGCCCCAACCCCAGGTCCAGGAGCCAAACCCCTGGAGCCCTCGACCCCAGCTCCAGGGGCCCAACCCCTGAGCGCCCGAACCATAGCTCCAGGGCCCTAACCCCTGGGGCCCCAACACCAGCTCCAGGGGCCCAACCCCTGGGGGCCCCGACACCAGCTCCAAGGGCCCAACCCCTGAGCGCCCGAACCATAGCTCCAGGGTCCTATCCCCTGGGGCCCCAACACCAGCTGTAGGGGTCCAACCCCTGGGGGCCATAACACCAGCTCCAGGGGCCGAACCCCTGAGCGCACGAACCATAGCTACAGGGGCCTAATCCCTGGGAGCCCCAAACCAGCTCCAAGGGCCCATCCCCTGAGCGTCCGAACCATACCTCCAGGGGCCTAACCCCTGGGGCCCCCAACACAAGCTCCTAGGGCCCTACCCCTGAGTGCCCGAACCATAGCTCCCGGGGCCTAACCACTGGGGGCCCCCACCCCAGCTCCAAGGGCCCAACCCTTGAACGCCCGAACCATAGCGCCAGGGGTCTAACCCATGGGGCCCGAACCCCAGGTCCAGGAGCCAAACCCCTGGAGCCCTCGACCCCAGCTCCAGGGGCCCAACCCCTGAGCGCCCGAACCATAGCTCCAGGGGCCTAACCCCTGGGGCCCCAACACCAGCTCCAGGGGACCAACCCCTGGGGGCCCCAACACCAGCTCCAGGGGTTCAACCCCTGGGGGCCATAACACCAGCTCCAGGGGCCCAACCCCTGAGCGCCCGAACCATAGCTCAAGGGGCCAAACCCCTGGGGGCCCCAAAACCAGCTCCAAGGGCCCAATCCCTGAGCATCCGAACGATACCTTCAGGGGCCTAACCCCTGGGGGCCCCAACACCAGCTCCAGGGGCCCAACCCCACAGCGCCAGAACCATAGCTCCAGGGGTCTAACACCCGGGGGCTCCAGCCTCACCTCCAGGGGTCCAACCCATGAGCGCCCGAACCGTAGCTGCAGGGGTCTAACCCCTGGGGGCCCCCACCCCAGCTCCAACGGCCCAACCCCTGGGGGCCCCAACACCAGCTCCAGGGGCTCAAACCCTGAGCGCCCGAACCATAGCTCCAGGGGCCTAACCCCTGGGGCCCCAACACCAGCTCCAGGAGCCCAACCCCTGGGGGCCCCAACAACAGCTCCAGGGGCCCAACCCCAGAACGCCCAAACCATAGCTCCAGGGGCCCAACACCTGGGGGCCCCAACACCAGCTCCAGGGGCCCAACCCCTCAGCGCCAGAACCATAGCTCCAGGGGTCTAACACCCGGGGGCTCCACCCCCAGCTCCAGGGGTCCAACCCCTGAGCGCCCGAACCGTAGCTGCAGGGGTCTAACCCCTAGGGGCCCCCACCCCAGCTCCAACGGCCCAAACCCTGGGGGCCCCAACACCAGCTCCAGGGGCTCAACCCCTGAGCGCCCGAACCATCGCTCCAGGGGCCCAACCCCTGAGCGACTGAACCATAGCTCCAGCGGTCTAACCCCTGGGGCCCCAACACCAGCTCCAGCGGCCCGACACCTGGGGGCCCCAATAAAAGGTTCCAGGGGCCCAACCCCTGAGCGCCCGAACCATAGCTCCAGGGGCCTAAACCCCGGGGGCCCCAACCACAGCTCCAGGATCCCAACCCCTGAGCGCCCGAACCATCGCTCCAGGGGCCCAACCCCTGAGCACCCGAACGATACCTCCAGGACCCTAACCCCTGGGGGCCCCAACACCAGCTCCAGGGGCCGAACCCCTGAGCGCCCGAACCATAACTCCAGGGCCTAACCCCTGGGGGGGCCCACCCCAGCTCCAGGGGCCCAACCCCTGGGGCCATAGACCCCAGCTCCACAGGCCCAACCCCTGAGCGCCCGTACCACAGCTCCAGAGGCCTAACCCCTGGGGGCCCAAACCCCAGCTCCAGCGGCCCAACCCCTGGGGGCCCCAAATCCAGCTCCAGGGGCCCAACCCCTGGGGGCCCCAACACCAGCTCCAGGGGCCCAACCCCTGAGCGCCCGAACCATAGCTCCAGGGGCCTAACCCCTGGGGGCCCAAACCCCAGCTCCAGCGGCCAAACCCCTGGGGGCCCCAACACTAGCTGAAGGGTTCCAACCCCTGAGCGCCCGAACCATACCTCCAGGGGCCTAACCCCTGGGGGCCCCAACACCAGCTCCAGGGGCCCAACCCCTCAGCGACCGAACCATAGCTCCAGGGGTCTAACCCCCGGGTTTTCTAAAACCAGCTCCAGGGGTCTAACTCCTGAGCGCCCGAACCATAGCTGCAGGGGCCTAACCCCTGGGGGCCCCCACCCCAGCTCCAACGGCCCAACCCCTGAGCGCTTGAACCATAGCTACAGGGGCCTAACCCCTGGAGGCCCCCACCCCAGCTCCAAGGGCCCAAAACCTGAGCACCCGAACCATAGCTCCAGGGGCCTAACCCCTGGGGCCCCAACACCAGCGCCAGGGGTCCAACCCCTGAGCGCTCGAACAATACCTCCAGGGGCCTAAACCCTGGGCGCCCCAACACCAGCTCCAGGGGCCCAACCCCTGAGCGCTTGAACCATAGCTACAGGGGCCTAACCCCTGGGGGCTCCCACCCCAGCTCCAAGGGCCCAAAACCTGAGCGCCCGAACCATAGCTCCAGGGGCCTAACCCCTGGGGGCCCCCACCCCAGCGCCAGGGGTCCAACCCCTGGGGGCCCTAACACCAGCCTAGGGGCCCAACCCCTGTGCGCCCGAACGATACCTCCAGGGGCCTAATCCCTGGGGGCCCCAACACCAGCTCCAGGGGCCCAACCCCCGAGCGCCCGAACCATAGCTCCAGGGGCCTAACCCTTGGGGGCCCCAACACCAGCTCCAGGGGCCCAACGCCTGGGGGACCCAACACCAGCTCCAGGGGCCCAACCCCTGAGCGCCCGAACCATAGCTCCAGGGGCCTAACCCCTGGGGGCTCCAACCCCAGCTCCAAGGGCCCAAAACCTGAGCGCCCGAACCATAGCTCCAGGGGCCTAACCACTGGGGTCCCCAACCCCAGCTCCATCGTCCCAACCCCTGAGCGCCAGAACCATAGCTCTAGGGGCCTAACCCCTGGGGGCCCCAACCCCAGCTCCAGGGGCCCAACGCCTGGGGGACCCAACACCAGCTCCAGGGGCCCAACCCCTGAGCGCCCGAACCATAGCTCCAGGGGCCTAACCCCTAGGGGCTCCAACCCCAGCTCCAGGGGCCCAACCCCTGGGGGCCCCAACACCAGCTCCAAGGGCCCAACCCCTGAGCACCCGAACCATAGCTCCAGGGGCTTAACCCCCGGGGGCCCCAACCCCAGCTCCAGGGTCCCAACCCTTGGGGCCCTCGACCCCAGCTCCAGGGGCCCAACCCCTGAGCACCCGAACTATAGCTCCAGGGGCCCAACCCCTGAGCTCCCGAACCATAGCTCCAGGGGCCTAACCCCTGGGGCCCCAAGACCAGCTCCTTGGGTCCAGCCCCTGGGGGCCTCAACACCAGTCCAGGGGCCCAACCCCTGAGCGCCCGATGCATAGCTCAAGGGGCCTAAAACCTCGGGGCCCCAACACCAGGTCCAGGGGCCCAACCCCTGAGTGCCCGAACAATACCTCCAGGGGCCTAACCCCTGTGGGCCCCAACACCAGCTCCAGAGGTCCAAACCCTGAGCGCCAAAACCATAGCTGCAGGGGCCTTACCGCTGAGGGACCCCACCTCAGCTCCAACGGCCCAACCCCTAAGCGCCGGAACCATAGCTCCAGGGGCCTAACCCCTGGGGGCCCCAACCCCAGCTCCAGGGGCAGAACCCTTGGGGCCCTCGACCCCAGCTCCAGGGGCCCAACCCCTGAGCGCCCGAACTATAGCTCCAGGGGCCCAACCCCTGAGCGCCCGAACCATAGCTGCAGGGGCCTAACCCCTGGGGGCCCCCACCCCCGCTCCAACGGCCCAACCCCTGAGCGCCCGAACCATAGCTCCAGGGGCCCAACCCCTGAGTGCCCGAACCACAGCTCCAGTGGCCTAACCCCTGGGGGTACCAACACCAGCTCCAGGGCCGTAACCCCTCAGGGCCCCAACACCAGCTCCAGGGGCCCAACCCCTGAGCGCCCGAACCATAGCTCCAGGGTCCTAACCCCCGGGGCCCCAACCACAGCTCCAGGGACCCAACCCCTGCGGACCCCAACACCAGATCCAAGGGTCCAACCCCTGAGCGCCCGAACCATAGCTCCAGGGGCCTAACCCCTGGGGGCCCCCACCCCAGCTCCAAGGGCCCAACCCCTGAGCGCCCAAACCATAGCTCCAGGGGCCCAACCCCTGAGCGCCCGAACCATAGCTCCAGGGGCCTAACCCCTCGGGCCCCAACACCAGCTCCAGGGGCCCAACCCCTGAGAGCCCAAACCATATCTTCAGGGGCCTAACCCCTGGGGACCTGAACCCCAGCTCCAGGGGCCTAACCCCTGGGGGCCCCAACACCAGCTCCAGAGGACCAACCCCTGAGCGCCCGAACCATAGCTCCAGGGGCTTAACCCCCGGGGGCCCCAACCCCAGCTCCAGGGGCCCAACCCCTGTGGGCCCCAACACCAGCTTCAGAGTTGTAACCCCTGAGCGCCCGAACCATAGCTCCAGGGGCCTAACCCCTGGGGCCAAAACACCAGCTCCAGGGGTCCAAGCCCTGGGGGCCCTAACACCAGCTTCAGGGGCCTAACCCCTGAGCGCTCGAACCATAGCTACAGGGGCCTAACCCTTGGAGGCCCCCACCCCAGCTCCAAGGGCCCAAAACCTGAGCGCCCGAACCATAGCTCCAGGGGCCTAACTCCTGGGGCCCAAACACCAGCTCCAGGGGCGCAACCCCTGGGGGCCCCAACACCAGCTCCAGGGTCCCAATCCCTGAACGCCCGAACCATAGCTCCAGGGGCCTAACCACTGGGGTCCCCCACCCCAGCTCCAAGGGCCCAACCCCTGAGCGCCCGAACCATAGCGCCAGGGGCCTAACCCCTGGGGCCCCAACACCAGCTCCAGGGGCCCAGCCCCAGAGCTCCCGAACCATAGCTCCATGCAGGAAATGCTCTGTGCATTACCCTGCGTGACCACAAGGTGCCACTGTTGCTCTATGCGGGGAAATGCTCTGTGTATTACCCTGTGTGGCTACATGGTGTCACTGTGCTCCATGCGGAGAAATGCTCTGTGCATTACCCTATCTGGCCACACGGTGTCACTCTTGCTCCATGCAGCAAATGCTCTGGGCATTACCCTGCATAGCAACACAGTGTTAATGTTGCTCCATGCGTGAAATGCTCTGGGCATTACTGTGATGGAGTGGGGACTGTCTGTGTGGGGGATGGGAGAGCAGGGGGTGACTTTAGCTCAGGGGTCCCAACACCAGCTCCAGGGGCCCAACCCCTGAGCGCCCGAACCATAGCCCCAGGGGCCTAACCCATGGGGGCCCCAACCACAGCTCCAGGGGCCCAACCCCTGAGAGCCCGAACCATAGCTCCAGGGGCCTAATCCCTGGGGCCCCAACACCAGCTCCAGGGGCCCAACCCCTGGGGGCTCCAACACAAGCTCCAGGGGCCCAATCCCTGAGCGCCCGAACAATAACTCCAGGGGCCTAACCCCTGGGTGCCCCAACACCAGCTCCTCAGGCCCTGCTCCTGAGTGCCCGAACCATAGCTCCAGGGGCCTAACCACTGGGGGCCCCCACCCCAGCTCCAAGGGCCCAACCCCTGAGCGCCCGAACCATAGCTCCAGGGGCTTAAACCCCGGGGGCCCCAACCCCAGCTCCAGGGTCCCAACCCTTGGGGCCCTCGACCCCAGCTCCAGGGGCCCAACCCCTGAGCACCCGAACTATAGCTCCAGGGGCCCAACCCCTGAGATCCCGAACCATAGCTCCAGGGGCCTAACCCCTGGAGCCCCAAGACCAGCTCCATGGGCCCAGCCCCTGGGGGCCTCAACACCAGTCCAGGGGCCCAACCCCTGAGCGCCCGAAGCATAGCTCGAGGGGCCTAAAACCTCGGGGCCCCAACACCAGGTCCAGGGGCCCAATCCCTGAGTGCCCGAACAATACCTCCAGGGGCCTAACCCCTGTGGGCCCCAACACCAGCTCCAGAGGTCCAACCCCTGAGCGCCAAAACCATAGCTGCAGGGGCCTAACCGCTGGAGGACCCCACCCCAGCTCCAACGGCCCAACCCCTGAGCGCCGGAACCATAGCTCCAGGGGCCTAACCCCTGGGGGTCCCAACCCCAGCTCCAGGGGCAGAACCCTTGGGGCCCTCGACCCCAGCTCCAGGGGCCCAACCCCTGAGCGCCCGAACTATAGCTCCAGGGGCCCAACCCCTGAGCGCCCGAACCATTGCTGCAGGGGCCTAACCCCTGGGGGCCCCCACCCCAGCTCCAACGGCCCAACCCCTGAGCGCCCGAACCATAGCTCCAGGGGCCCAACCCCTGAGCGCCCGAACCATAGCTCCAGTGGCCTAACCCCTGGGGGTACCAACACCAGCTCCAGGGCCCTAACCCCTCAGGGCCCCAACACCAGCTGCAGGGGCCCAACCCCTGAGCGCCCGAACCATAGCTCCAGGGGCCGAACCCCTGGGGGCCCCAACACCAGCTCCAGGGGCCCAACCCCTGGGGGCCCCAACACCAGCTCCAGGGACCCAACCCCTGAGCGCCCGAACCATAGCTCCAGGGGCCTAACCCCTGGGGGCAGCAACCCCAGCTCCAGGGGCCCAACCCCTGGGGGTCCAAACACCAGCTCCAGGGGCCCAACCCCTGAGCGCCCGAACCATAGCTCCAGGGGCCTAACCCCCGGGGGAACCAACCCCAGCTCCAGGGGCCCAACCCCTGGGCGACCCAACACCAGCTCCAGGGTTGCAACCCCTGAGCGCCCGAACCATAGGTCCAGGGGCCTAACCCCTGGGGGCCCCAACACCAGCTCCAGAGACCCAACCCCTGAGCACTCGAACCATAGCTACAGGGGTCTAACCCCTGGGGGCCCCCACTCCAGCTCCAAGGGCCCAAAGCCTGAGCGCCCGAACCATAGTTCCAGAGGCCTAACTCCTGGGGTCCCAACACCAGCACCAGGGGCCCAACCCCTGGGGGCTCAAACACCAGCTCCAGGGGAACAACCCCTGAACGCCCGAACCATAGCTCCAGGTGCCTAACCCATGGGGCCCAATGACCAGCTCCAGGGGCCCAGCCCCTGGGGGCCCCAACACCAGTCCAGGGGCCCAACCCCTGAGCGCCCAAAGCATAGCTCGAGGAGCCTAAAACCTCGGGGTCCCAACACCAGGTCCAGGGGCCCAACTCCTGAGCGCCCGAACAATACCTCCAGGGGCCTAACCCCTGTGGGCCCCAGCACCAGCTCCACGGTCCCAACCCCTGAGCGCCCGAACCATAGTTCCAGGGGCCTAACCCCCGGGGGCCCCAACCACAGCTCCAGGGGCCCAACCCCTGCGGACCCCAACACCAGCTCCAGTAGCCCAACCCCTGAGCGCCCGAACCATAGCTCCAGGGGTCTAATCCCTGTGGGCCTCAACACCAGCTCCAAGGGCCCAACCCCTGAGCGCCCGATCCATAGCTCCAGGGGCCTAACCCGTGGGGGCCCCAAAACCAGCTCCAGGGGCCCAACCCCTTAGCACTCAAACCATAGCTACATGGGCCTAACCCCTGGGGGCCCCCACTCCAGCTCCAAGGACCCAAAACCTGAGCGCCCGAACCATAGCTCCAGGGGCCTAACTCCTGGGGCTCCAACACCAGCGCCAGGGGCCCAACCCCTGGGGGCCCCAACACCAGCTCAAGGGGCACAACCCCTCAACGCACGAACCATAGCTCCAGGGGTCTAACCCCTGGGGCCCCAAGACAAGCTTCAGGGGCTCAGCCCCTGGGGTCCCCAACAGCAGTCAAGGGGCTCAACCCCTGAGCGCCCGAAGCATAGCTCGAGGGGCTTAAAACCTCGGGGCCCCAACACCAGCTCCAGGGGTCCAACCCCTGAGCGCCCGAACCATAGCTGCAGGGGCCTAACCACTGGGTGACCCCACCCCAGCTCCAACAGCCCAACCCCTGAGCGCCGGAACCATAGCTCCAGGGGCCTAACCCCTAGGGGCCCCAACCCCAGTCCCAGGAGCCCAACCCCTGGGGGCCCCAACACCAGCTCCAGGGGCCCAACCCCTGAGCGCCCGAACCATAGCTCTAGGGGCCTAACCCCTTGGGCCCGAACACCAGCTCCAGGGGCCCAACCCCTGGGGGCCACAACACCAGCTCCAGGGGCCCAACCCCTCAGCGCCCGAACCACAGCTCCAGGGGTCTAACCCCGGGGGCTCCAACCCCAGCTCCAGGGGTCCAACCCCGGAGCGCACAAACCATAGCTGCAGGGGCTTAACCCCCGGGGGCCCCAACCCCAGCTCCAGGGTCCCAACCCCTGGGGGACCCAACACCAGCTCCAGGGGCCCAACCCCTGAGCGCCCGAACCATAGCTCTAGGGGCCTAACCCCTGGGGCCCGAACACCAGCTCCAGGGGCCCAACCCCTGGGGGCCACAACACCAGCTCCAGGGGCCCAACCCCTCAGCGCCCGAACCACAGCTCCAGGGGTCTAACCCCGGGGGCTCCAACCCCAGCTCCAGGGGTCCAACCCCGGAGCGCACAAACCATAGCTGCAGGGGCTTAACCCCCGGGGGCCCCAACCCCAGCTCCAGGGTCCCAACCCCTGGGGGACCCAACACCAGCTCCAGGGGCCCAACCCCTGAGCGCCCGAACCATAGCTCCAGGGGCCCAACCCCTGGGGGCCCCAACACCAGCTCCAAGGGCCCAACCCCTGAGCGCCCGAACCATAGCTCCAGGGGCTTAACCCCCGGGGGCCCCAACCCCAGCTCCAGGGTCCCAACCCTTGGGGCCCTTGACGCCAGCTCCAGGGGCCCAACCCTTGAGCACCCGAACTATAGCTCCAGGGGCCCAACCCCTGAGCTCCCGAACCATAGCTCCAGGGGCCTAACCCCTGGCGCCCCAAGACCAGCTCCGTGGGCCCAGCCCCTGGGGGCCTCAACACCAGTCCAGGGGCCCAACCCCTGAGCGCCCGAAGCATAGCTCGAGGGGTCTAAAACCTCGGGGCCCCAACACCCGGTCCAGGGGCCCAACCCGTGAGTGCCCGAACAATACCTCCAGGGGCCTAACCCCTGTGGGCCCCAACACCAGCTCCAGAGGTCCAACCCCTGAGCGCCAAAACCATAGCTGCAAGGACCTAACCGCTGGCGGACCCCACCCCAGCTCCAACGGCCCAACCCCTGAGTGCCGGAACCATAGCTCCAGGGGCCTAACCCCTGGGGGCCCCAACCCCAGCTCCAGGGGCCAAACCCTTGGGGCCCTCGACCCCAGCTCCAGGGGCCCAACCCCTGAGCGCCCGAACTATAGCTCCAGGGGCCCAACCCCTGAGCGCCCGAACCATAGCTACAGGGGCTAACCCCTGGGGGCCCCCACCGCAGCTCCAACGGCCCAACCCCTGAGCGCCCGAACCATAGCTCCAGGGGCCCAAACCCTGAGCGCCCAAACCATAGCTCCAGTGGCCTAACCCCTGGGGGTACCAACACCAGCTCCAGGGCCCTAACCCCTCAGGGCCCCAACACCAGCTCCAGAGGCCCAACCCCTGAGTGCCCGAGCCATAGCTCCAGGAGCCGAACCCCTGGGGGCCCCAACACCAGCTCCAGGGGCCCAACCCCTGGGGGCCCCAACACCAGCTCCAGGGACCCAACCCCTGAGCGCCCGAACCATTGCTCCAGGGGCCTAACCCCTGGGGGCAGCAACCCCAGCTCCAGGGGCCCAACCCCTGGGGGCCCCAACACCAGCTCCAGGGGCCCAACCCCTAAGCGCCCGAACCATAGCTCCAGGGGCCTAACCCCCGGGGGCCCCAACCCCAGCTCCAGGGGCCCAACTCCTGGGCGCCCCAACACCAGCTCCAGGGTTGCAACCCCTGAGCGCCCGAATCATAGCTCTAGGGGCCTAACCCCTGGGGGCCCCAACACCAGCTCCAGAGACCCAACCCCTGAGCACTCGAACCATAGCTACAGGGGCCTAACCCCTGGGGGCCCCCACCCCAGCTCCAAGGGCCCAAAACCTGAGCGCCCGAACCATAGTTCCAGGGGCCTAACTCCTGGGGTCCCAACACCAGCGCCAGGGGCCCAACCCCTGGGGGCCCCAACTCCAGCTCCAGGGGAACAACCCCTGAAAGCCCAAACCATAGCTCCAGGGGCTTAACCCCTGGGGCCCCAAGACCAGCTCCAGGGGCCCAGCCCCTGGGGGCCCCAACACCAGTCCAGGGGCCCAACCCCTGAGCGCCCAAAGCATAGCTCGAGAGGCCTAAAACCTCGGGGTCCCAACACCAGGTCAAGGGGCCCAACTCCTGAGCGCCCGAACAATACCTCCAGGGGCCTAACCCCTGTGGGCCCCAACACCAGCTCCAGGGGTACAACCCCTGAGCGCCCGAACCATAGCTGCAGGGGCCTAACCACTGGGGGACCCCACCCCAGCTCCAACAGCCCAACCCCTGAGCGCCGGAACCATAGCTCCAGGGGCCTAACCCCTGGGGGCCCCAACCCCAGCCCCAGGAGCCCAACCCCTGGGGGCCCCAACACTAGCTCCAGGGGCCCAACCCCTGAGCGCCGAACCATAGCACCAGGGGCCTAACCCCTGGGGCACCAACACCAGCTCCAGGGTCCCAAATCCTGGGGGCCCCAACAAAGGCTCCAGGGGCCCAACCCCTTAGCGCGTGAACCATAGCTCCAGGGGTCTAACCCCCGGGGGCTCCAACCCCAGCTCCAGGGGTCGAACCCCTGAGCGCCCGAACCATAGCTGCAGGGGCCTAACCCCTGGGGGCCCCCACCCCAGCTACAACGGCTCAACCCCTGAGCGCCGGAACCATAGCTCCAGGGGCCTAACCCCTGGTGCCCCAACACCAGCTCCAGGGGCCCAACCCCTGCGGGCCCCAACAAAGGCTCCAGGGGCCCAACCCCTGAGCGCCCGAACCATAGCTCCAGGGGCCTAACCCCCGGGGGCCCCAACCACAGCTGTAGGGGCCCAACCCCTGCGGACCCTAACACCAGCTCCAGGATCCCAACCCCTGAGCGCCCGAACCATCGCTACAGGGGCCCAACCCCTGAGCGCCTGAACCATAGCTCCAGGGGCCTAATCCCTGGGACCCCAGCACCAGCTCCAGGGGCCCAACCCCTGGGAGCCCCAACACCAGCTCCAGGGTCCCAACCCCTGAGCGCCCGAACCATAGCTCCAGGGGCCTAACGCCTGGGGGCCCCAATACCAGCTCCAGGGGCCCAACCTCTGAGCGCTCGAACAATACCTCCAGGGGCCTAACCGCTGGGTGCCCCAACACCAGCTCCAGGGGCCTAACCCCTGAGCGCTCGAACCATAGCTACAGGGGCCTGACCCCTGGGGGCCCCCACCCCAGCTCCAAGGGCCGAAAACCTGAGCGCCCGAAGCATAGCTCCAGGGGCCGAACCCCTGGGGCCCCAACACCAGCGCCAGGGGCCCAACCCCTGGAGGCCCCAACACCAGCTCCAGGGGCCCAACCCCTGAGCGCCCGAACCATAGCTCCAGGGGCCTAAACCCTGGGGGCCCCAACACCAGCTCCAGGGGTCCAACCTCTGAGCGCCCGTACCATAGCTGCAGGGGCCTAACCCCTGGAGGCAACCACCCCAGCTCCAACGGCCCAACCCCTTAGCGCCGGAACCATAGCTCCAGGGGCCTAACCCCTGGGGGCCCCAACCCCAGCCCCAGGAGCCCAACCCCTGGGGGTCCCAACACCAGCTTAGGGGCCCAACCCCTGAGCGCCCGAACCATAGCTCCAGGGGCCTAACCCCTGAGGCCCCAACACCAGCTCCAGGGGCCCAACCCCTGGGGGCCCCAACAAAGGCTCCAGGGGCCCAACCCCTGAGCGCACGAACCATAGCTCCAGGAGCCTAATCCCTGGGGGCCTCAACACCAGCTCCAAGGGCCCAACCCCTGAGCGCCCGAACCATAGCTCCAGGGGCCTAACCCCTGGGGGCCCCCACCCCAGCACCAAGGTCCCAACCCCTGAGCGCCCGAACCATAGCTCCAGGGGCCTAATCCCTCGGGCCCCAAAACCAGCTCCAGAGCCCTAACCCCTTGGGGCCCCAACACCAGCTCCAGGGGCCCAACACCTGAGAGCCCAAACCATATCTCCAGGGGGCTAACCCCTGGGGACCCGAACCCCAGGTCCAGGGGCCCAACTCCTGAGCGCCCGAACCATAGCTCCAGGGGCCTAACCCCCGGGGGCCTCAACCCCAGCTCCAGGGGCCCAACTCCTGCGGGCCCCAACACCAGCTCCAGGGTTGCAACCCCTGAGCGCCCAAACGATAGCCCCAGAGGCCTAACCCCTGGGGGCCCCAACACCAGCTCCAGGGGCCCAACCCCTGAGCGCTCGAACAATACCTCCAGGGGCCTAACCCCTGGGGGCCACCAACCCAGCTCCAACGGCCCAAAACCTGAGCGCCCGAACCATAGCTCCAGGGGCCTAACTCCTGGGGCCCCAACACCAGCGCCAGGGGCCCAACCCCTGGGGGCCCCAACACCAGCTCCAGGGGCCCAACCCCTGAACGCCCGAACCATAGCTCCATGGGCCTAACCCCTGGGGCCCCAAGACCAGCTCCAGGGGCCCAACCCCTGGGGGCCCCAACACCAGTCCAGGGGCCCAACCCCTGAGCGCCCGAAGCATAGCTCGAGGGGCCTAAAACCTCGGGGCCCCAACACCAGCTATAGGGGCCCAACCCCTGAGCGCCCGAACAATACCTCCAGGGGCCTAACCCCTATGGGCCCGAACACCAGCTCCAGGGGTCCAACCCCTGAGCGCCCGAACCATAGCTGCAGGGGCCTAACCGCTGGGGGACCCCACCCCAGCTCCAACGGCCCAATCCCTGAGCATCGGAACCATAGCTCCAGGGGCCTTAACCCCTGGGGGCCCCAACCCCAGCTCCAGGAGCCCAACCCCTGGGGGCACCAACACCGGCTCCAGGGGCCCAACCCCTGAGCGCCCGAACCATAGCTCCAGGGGCTTAAACCCTGGGGCCCCAACACCAGCTCCAGGGGCCCAACCCCTCAGCGCCCGAACCATAGCTCCAGGGGTCTAACCCCCGGGGGCTCCAACCCCAGCTCCAGGGGTCCAACCCCTGAGCGCCCGATCCATAGCTTCAGGGGCCTAACCCCTGGGGGCCCCCACCCCAGCTCCAACGGCCCAACCCCTGAGCGCCGGAACCATAGCTCCAGGGGCCTAACCCCTGGGGGCCCCAACCCTAGCCCCAGGAGCCCAACCCCTGGGGACCCCAACACCAGCTCCAGGTTCCCAACCCCTGAGCGCCCGAACCATCGCTCCAGGAGCCCAACCCCTTAGCGACCGAACCATAGCTCCAGGGGCCTAACCCCCGGGGGCCCCAACCCCAGGTCTAGGGGCCAAACCCCTGGAGCCCTCGACCCCAGCTCCAGGGGCCCAACCCCTGAGCGCCCGAACCATAGCTCCAGGGGCCTAACCCCTGGGGCCCCAACACCAGCTCCAGGGGTCCAACCCCTGGGGGCCCTAACACCAGCTCCAGGGGCCCAACCCCTGAGCGCCCAAACCATAGCTCCAGGGGCCTAATCCCTGGGGGCCCCAAAACCAGCTCCAAGGGCCCAACCCCTGAGCGCCCAAACGATACCTCCAGGGGCCTAACCCCTGGGGGCCCCAACACCAGCTCCAGGGGCCCAACCCCTGAGCGCCCAAACGATACCTCCAGAGGTCTAACCCCTGGGGGCCCCAACACCAGCTCCAGGGGCCCAACCCCTGGGGCCCTCGACCTCAGCTCCAGGGGCCCAACCCCTGAGCGCCCGTACCACAGCTCCAGGGTTCTAACCCCTGGGGGCCCACACCCCAGCTCCAGCGGCCCAACCCCTGGGGGCCCCAAAACCAGCTCCAGAGGCCCAACCCCTGGGGGCCCCAACACCAGCTCCAGGGGCCCAACTCCAGAGCGCCCTAACCATAGCTCCAGGGGCCCAACCCCTGAGGGCCCCAACACCAGCTCCAGGGGCCCAACCTCTGAGCGCCAGAACCATAGCTCGAGGGGCCTAACTCCTTTGGGCCCCAACCCCAGCTCCAGAGGCCCAACCCCTGAGGGCCCCAACACCAGCTCCAGGGGCCCAACCCCTGAGCGCCCGAACCATAGCTCCAGGGGCCTAACCCCTAGGGGCTCCAACCCCAGCTCCAGAGGCCCAACCCCTGGGGGCCCCAACACCAGCTCCAAGGGCCCAAACCCTGAGCGCCTGAACCATAGCTCGAGGGGCCTAACCCCCGGGGGCCCCAACCCCAGCTCCAGGGGCGCAACCCTTGGGGCCCTCGACCCCAGCTCCAGGGGCCCAACCCCTGAGAGCCCGAACTATACCTCCAGGGGCCCAACCCTTGACAGCCCGAACCATAACTCCAGGGGTATAACCCCTGGGGGCCCCCACCCCAGCTCCAATGGCCCAACCCCTGAGCGCCCGAACTATAGCTCCAGGGGCCTAACCCCTGGGGGTCCCAACCCCAGCCCCAGCAGCCCAACCCCTGGGGGCCCCAACACCAGCTCCAGGGACCCAACCCCTGAGCGCCCGAAACATCGCTCCAGGGGCCCAACCCCTGAGCGCCTGAACAATAGCTCCAGGGGCCTAATCCCTGGTGCCCCAACACCAGCTCCAGGGGCCCAACCCCTGGGGGCCCCAACACCAGCTCCAGGTGCCCAACCCCTGAGCGCCCGAACCATAGCTCCAGGGGCCTAACCCCTGGGGGCCCCAACCCCAGGTCCAGGAGCCAAACCCCTGGAGCCCTCGACCCCAGCTCCAGGGGCCCAACCCCTGAGCGCCCGAACCATAGCTCCAGGGCCCTAACCCCTGGGGCCCCAACACCAGCTCCAGGGGCCCAACCCCTGGGGGCCCCGACACCAGCTCCAGGGGCCCAACCCCTGAGCGCCCGAACCATAGCTCCAGGGTCCTATCCCCTGGGGCCCCAACACCAGCTGTAGGGGTCCAACCCCTGGGGGCCATAACACCAGCTCCAGGGGCCCAACCCCTGAGCGCCCGAACCATAGCTCCAGGGGCCTAAACCCTGGGGGCCCCAACACCAGCTCCAGGGGTCCAACCTCTGAGCGCCCGTACCATAGCTGCAGGGGCCTAACCCCTGGAGGCAACCACCCCAGCTCCAACGGCCCAACCCCTTAGCGCCGGAACCATAGCTCCAGGGGCCTAACCCCTGGGGGCCCCAACCCCAGCCCCAGGAGCCCAACCCCTGGGGGTCCCAACACCAGCTTTAGGGGCCCAACCCCTGAGCGCCCGAACCATAGCTCCAGGGGCCTAACCCCTGAGGCCCCAACACCAGCTCCAGGGGCCCAACCCCTGGGGGCCCCAACAAAGGCTCCAGGGACCCAGCCCCTGAGCGCACGAACCATAGCTCCAGGAGCCTAATCCCTGGGGGCCTCAACACCAGCTCCAAGGGCCCAACCCCTGAGCGCCCGAACCATAGCTCCAGGGGCCTAACCCCTGGGGGCCCCCACCCCAGCACCAAGGTCCCAACCCCTGAGCGCCCGAACCATAGCTCCAGGGGCCTAATCCCTCGGGCCCCAAAACCAGCTCCAGAGCCCTAACCCCTTGGGGCCCCAACACCAGCTCCAGGGGCCCAACACCTGAGAGCCCAAACCATATCTCCAGGGGGCTAACCCCTGGGGACCCGAACCCCAGGTCCAGGGGCCCAACTCCTGAGCGCCCGAACCATAGCTCCAGGGGCCTAACCCCCGGGGGCCTCAACCCCAGCTCCAGGGGCCCAACTCCTGCGGGCCCCAACACCAGCTCCAGGGTTGCAACCCCTGAGCGCCCGAACGATAGCCCCAGAGGCCTAACCCCTGGGGGCCCCAACACCAGCTCCAGGGGCCCAACCCCTGAGCGCTCGAACAATACCTCCAGGGGCCTAACCCCTGGGGGCCACCAACCCAGCTCCAACGGCCCAAAACCTGAGCGCCCGAACCATAGCTCCAGGGGCCTAACTCCTTGGGCCCCAACACCAGCGCCAGGGGCCCAACCCCTGGGGGCCCCAACACCAGCTCCAGGGGCCCAACCCCTGAACGCCCGAACCATAGCTCCATGGGCCTAACCCCTGGGGCCCGAAGACCAGCTCCAGGGGCCCAACCCCTGGGGGCCCAAACACCAGTCCAGGGGCCCAACCCCTGAGCGCCCGAAGGATAGCTCGAGGGGCCTAAAACCTCGGGGCCCCAACACCAGCTATAGGGGCCCAACCCCTGAGCGCCCGAACAATACCTCCAGGGGCCTAACCCCTATGGGCCCGAACACCAGCTCCAGGGGTCCAACCCCTGAGCGCCCGAACCATAGCTGCAGGGGCCTAACCGCTGGGGGACCCCACCCCAGCTCCAACGGCCCAATCCCTGAGCATCGTAACCATAGCTCCAGGGGCCTAACCCCTGGGGGCCCCAACCCCAGCTCCAGGAGCCCAACCCCTGGGGGCACCAACACCGGCTCCAGGGGCCCAACCCCTGAGCGCCCGAACCATAGCTCCAGGGGCTTAAACCCTGGGGTCCCAACACCAGCTCCAGGGGCCCAACCCCTCAGCGCCCGAACCATAGCTCCAGGGGTCTAACCCCCGGGGGCTCCAACCCCAGCTCCAGGGGTCCAACCCCTGAGCGCCCGATCCATACCTTCAGGGGCCTAACCCCTGGGGGCCCCCACCCCAGCTCCAACGGCCCAACCCCTGAGCGCCGGAACCATAGCTCCAGGGGCCTAACCCCTGGGGGCCCCAACCCTAGCCCCAGGAGCCCAACCCCTGGGGACCCCAACACCAGCTCCAGGTTCCCAACCCCTGAGCGCCCGAACCATCGCTCCAGGAGCCCGACCCCTTAGCGACCGAACCATAGCTCCAGGGGCCTAACCCCCGGGGGCCCCAACCCCAGGTCTAGGGGCCAAACCCCTGGAGCCCTCGACCCCAGCTCCAGGGGCCCAACCCCTGAGCG
Source organism: Gopherus flavomarginatus (assembly GCF_025201925.1). Lineage (NCBI taxonomy): Eukaryota > Metazoa > Chordata > Testudines > Testudinidae > Gopherus > Gopherus flavomarginatus. Next base: position 23,688 of record NW_026115160.1, read on the forward strand.
CCCGAACCATCGCTCCAGGGGCCCAACCCCTGAGCGCCTGAACAATAGCTCCAGGGGCCTAATCCCTGGTGCCCCAACACCAGCTCCAGGGGCCCAACCCCTGGGGGCCCCAACACCAGCTCCAGGTGCCCAACCCCTGAGCGCCCGAACCATAGCTCCAGGGGCCTAACCCCTGGGGGCCCCAACCCCAGGTCCAGGAGCCAAACCCCTGGAGCCCTCGACCCCAGCTCCAGGGGCCCAACCCCTGAGCGCCCGAACCATAGCTCCAGGGCCCTAACCCCTGGGGCCCCAACACCAGCTCCAGGGGCCCAACCCCTGGGGGCCCCGACACCAGCTCCAGGGGCCCAACCCCTGAGCGCCCGAACCATAGCTCCAGGGTCCTATCCCCTGGGGCCCCAACACCAGCTGTAGGGGTCCAACCCCTGGGGGCCATAACACCAGCTCCAGGGGCCGAACCCCTGAGCGCACGAACCATAGCTACAGGGGCCTAATCCCTGGGAGCCCCAAACCAGCTCCAAGGGCCCATCCCCTGAGCGTCCGAACCATACCTCCAGGGGCCTAACCCCTGGGGCCCCCAACACCAGCTCCTAGGGCCCTACAACTGAGTGCCCGAACCATAGCTCCCGGGGCCTAACCACTGGGGGCCCCCACCCCAGCTCCAAGGGCCCAACCCTTGAACGCCCGAACCATAGCGCCAGGGGTCTAACCCATGGGGCCCGAACCCCAGGTCCAGGAGCCAAACCCATGGAGCCCTCGACCCCAGCTCCAGGGGCCCAACCCCTGAGCGCCCGAACCATAGCTCCAGGGGCCTAACCCCTGGGGCCCCAACACCAGCTCCAGGGGACCAACCCCTGGGGGCCCCAACACCAGCTCCAGGGGTTCAACCCCTGGGGGCCATAACACCAGCTCCAGGGGCCCAACCCCTGAGCGCCCGAACCATAGCTCAAGGGGCCCAACCCCTGGGGGCCCAAACACCAGCTACAGGGGCCCAAACCCTGAGCGCCCGAACCATAGCTCCAGGGACCTAACCCCTGGGGCCCCAACCCCAGCTCCAGGGGCCCAACCCCTGGGGCCCTCGACCCGAGCTCCAGGGACCCAACCCCTGAGCGCCCGTACCACAGCTCCAGGGGCCTAACCCCTGGGGGCCCAAACCCCAGCTCCAGCGGCCCAACCCCTGGGGGCCCCAACACCAACTCCAGGGGCCCAAACCCTGAGTGCCCGAACCATAGCTCCAGGGGCCTAACCCCTGGGGCCCTAACACCAGCTCCAGGAGCCCAACCCCTGGGGACCGAAGCACCAGCTCCAGGGGCCGAACCCCAGAGCGCCCTAACCATAGCTCCAGGGGCCCAGCCCCTGGGGGCCCCAACACCAGCCCCAGGGGCCCAACCCCTCAGCGCCAGAACCATAGCTCAAGGGGCCTAATCCCTGGGGCCCCAACACCAGCTCCTGGGGCCCAGCCCCTGGAGCCCTCGACCCCAGCTCCAGGGGCCCAACCCCTGAGCGCCCAAACCATAGCTCCAGGGGCATAACCCCTGGGGCCCCAACACCAGCTCCAGGGGACCAACCCCTGGGGGCCCCAACACCAGCTCCAGGGGTTCAACCCCTGGGGGCCATAACACCAGCTCCAGGGGCCCAACCCCTGAGCGCCCGAACCATAGCTCCAGGGGCCTAATCCCTGGGGGCCCCAAAACCAGCTCCAAGGGCCCAATCCCTGAGCATCCGAACGATACCTTCAGGGGCCTAACCCCTGGGGGCCCCAACACCAGCTCCAGGGGCCCAACCCCACAGCGCCAGAACCATAGCTCCAGGGGTCTAACACCCGGGGGCTCCAGCCTCACCTCCAGGGGTCCAACCCCTGAGCGCCCGAACCGTAGCTGCAGGGGTCTAACCCCTGGGGGCCCCCACCCCAGCTCCAACGGCCCAACCCCTGGGGGCCCCAACACCAGCTCCAGGGGCTCAAACCCTGAGCGCCCGAACCATAGCTCCAGGGGCCTAACCCCTGGGGCCCCAACACCAGCTCCAGGAGCCCAACCCCTGGGGGCCCCAACAACAGCTCCAGGGGCCCAACCCCAGAGCGCCCAAACCATAGCTCCAGGGGCCCAACACCTGGGGGCCCCAACACCAGCTCCAGGGGCCCAACCCCTCAGCGCCAGAACCATAGCTCCAGGGGTCTAACACCCGGGGGCTCCACCCCCAGCTCCAGGGGTCCAACCCCTGAGCGCCCGAACCGTAGCTGCAGGGGTCTAACCCCTAGGGGCCCCCACCCCAGCTCCAACGGCCCAAACCCTGGGGGCCCCAACACCAGCTCCAGGGGCTCAACCCCTGAGCGCCCGAACCATCGCTCCAGGGGCCCAACCCCTGAGCGCCTGAACCATAGCTCCAGCGGTCTAACCCCTGGGGCCCCAACACCAGCTCCAGGGGCCCAAACCCTGGGGACCCCAATAAAAGGCTCCAGGGGCCCAACCCCTGAGCGCCCGAACCATAGCTCCAGGGGCCTAAACCCCGGGGGCCCCAACCACAGCTCCAGGATCCCAACCCCTGAGCGCCCGAACCATCGCTCCAGGGACCCAACCCATGAGCGCCTGAACCATAGCTCCAGGGGCCTAATAACTGGGGCTCCAACACCACCTCCAGGGGCCCAACCCCTGGGGGCCCCAACACCAGCTCCAGGGGCCCAACCCCTGAGCGCCCGAACCATAGCTCCAGGGGCCTAATCCCTGGGGGCACAAAACCAGCTCCAAGGGCCCAACCCCTGAGCACCCGAACGATACCTCCAGGACCCTAATCCCTGGGGGCTCCAACACCAGCTCCAGGGGCCGAACCCCTGAGCGCCCGAACCATAACTCCAGGGCCTAACCCCTGGGGGGGCCCACCCCAGCTCCAGGGGCCCAACCCCTGGGGCCATAGACCCCAGCTCCACAGGCCCAACCCCTGAGCGCCCGTACCACAGCTCCAGAGGCCTAACCCCTGGGGGCCCAAACCCCAGCTCCAGCGGCCCAACCCCTGGGGGCCCCAAATCCAGCTCCAGGGGCCCAACCCCTGGGGGCCCCAACACCAGCTCCAGGGGCCCAACCCCAGAGCGCCCTAACCATAGCTCCAGGGGCCCAACCCCTGGGGGCCCCAACAATAGCTCCAGGGGCCCAACCCCTCAGCGCCAGAACCATAGCTCAAGGGGCCTAATCCCTGGGTCCCCAACACCAGCTCCAGGGGCCCAACCCCTGGGGGCCCCAACACCAGCTCCAGGGCCCCAACCCCTGAGCGCCCGAACCATAGCTCCAGGGGCCTAACCCCTGGGGGCCCAAACCCCAGCTCCAGCGGCCAAACCCCTGGGGGCCCCAACACTAGCTCCAGGTTCCAACCCCTGAGCGCCCGAACCATACCTCCAGGGGCCTAACCCCTGGGGGCCCCAACACCAGCTCCAGGGGCCCAACCCCTCAGCGACCGAACCATAGCTCCAGGGGTCTAACCCCCGGGTTTTCTAAAACCAGCTCCAGGGGTCCAACTCCTGAGCGCCCGAACCACAGCTGCAGGGGCCTAACCCCTGGGGGCCCCCACCCCAGCTCCAACGGCCCAACTCCTGAGCGCCGGAACCATAGCTCCAGGCGCCTAACCCCTGGGGCCCCAACACCAGCTCCAGGGGCCGAACCCCTGGGGGCCCCAACACCAGCTCCAGGGGCCAAACCCCTGGAGCCCTCGACCCTAGCTCCAGGGCCCCAAACCCTGAGCGCCCGAACCATAGCTCCAGGGGCCCAACCCTCGAGGGCCACAACCCCAGGTCCAGGGGCCAAACCCCTGGAGCCCTTGACCCCAGCTCCAGGGCCCCAACCCCTGAGCGCCCGAACCATAGCTCCAGGGGCCTAACCCCTGGGGCCCCAACACCAGCTCCAGGGGCCCAACCCCTGGGGGCCCCAACACCAGCTCCAGGGGCCCAACCCCTGAGCGCCCGAACCATAGCTCCAGGGGCATAACCTCTGGGGCCCCAACACCAGCTCCAGGGGTCCAAGCCCTGGGAGACCTAACACCAGCTCCAGGGTCCCAACCCCTGAGCGCCCGAACCATAGCTCCAGGGGCCTAATCCCTGGGGGCCACAAAACCAGCTCCAAGGGCCCAACCCCTGAGCACCCGAACGATACCACCAGGACCCTAACCCCTGGGGGCCACAACAACAGGTCCAGGGGCCGAACCCCTGAGCGCCCGAACCATAACTCCAGGGCTTAACCTCTGGGGGGGCCCACCCCAGCTCCAGGGGCCCAACCCCTGTGCGCCCGAACCATAGCTCCAGGGGCCCAACCCCCGAGGGCCACAACCCCAGGTCCAGGGGCCAAACCCCTGGAGCAATCGACCCCAGCTCCAGGGCCCCAACCCCTGAGCGCCCGAACCATAGCTCCAGGGGCCTAACCCCTGGGGCCCCAACACCAGCTCCAGGGGCCCAACCCCTGGGGGCCCCAACACCAGCTCCAGGGGCCCAACCCCTGAGCGCCCGAACCATAGCTCCAGGGGCCTAACCCCTGGGGCCCCAACACCAGCTCCAGGGGCCCAACCCCTGGGGGCCCCAACACCAGCTCCAGGGGCCCAACCCCTGAGCACCCGAACCATAACTCCAGGGGCCTAACCGCTGGGGGGGCCCACCCCAGCTCCAGGGGCCCAACCCCTGGGGCCCTAGACCCCAGCTCCACGGGCCCAACCCCTCAGCGCCCGTACCACAGCTCCAGAGGCCTAACCTCTGGGGGCCCAAACCCCAGCTCCAGTGGCCCAACCCCTGGGGGCACCAACACCAGCTCCAGGGTCCCAACCCCTGAGCGCCCGAACCATAGCTCCAGGGGCCTAACCCCTGGGGCCCCAACACCAGCTTCAGAGGCCCAACCCCTCAGCGCCCTAACCATAGCTCCAGGGGCCGAACCCCTGGGGGCCCCAACACCAGCTCCAGGGGCCCAACCCCTCAGCGCTCGAACCATAGCTCAAAGGGCCTAATCCCTGGGGCCCCAACATCAGCTCCAGGGGCCCAGCCCCTGGGGGCCCCAACACCAGATCCAGGGTCCCAACAACTGAGCGCCCGAACCATAGCTCCAGGGGCCTTATCCCTGGGGGCCCAACACGAGCTCCAAGGACTCAACCCCTGAGCGCCCGAACGATACCTCCAGGGGCCTAACCCCTGGGGGATCCAGCACCAGCTCCTCGGGCTCTACCGCTGAGTGCCCGAACCATAGCTCCAGGGGCCTAACCACTGGGGGCCCCCACCCCAGCTCCAAGGGCCCAACCCCTGACCGCCCGAACCATAGCGCCAGGGGCCTAACCTCTGGGGCCCCAACACCAGCTCCAGGGGCCCAACCCCTGGGAACCACAACACCAGCTCCAGGGGCCCAACCCCAGAGCTCCCGAACCATACCTCCATGCAGGAAATGCCCTGTGCATTACCCTGAGTGACCACAAGGTGTCACTGTTGCTCCATGCGGGGTAATGCTCTGTGTATTACCCTGTGTGGCTACATGGTGTCACTGTTGCAACAGGCGTGAAATGCTCTGGGCATTACTGTGATGGAGTGGGGACTGTCTGTGTGGGGGATGGGAGAGCAGGGGGTCACTTTAGGTTAGGGGCCCCAACACCAGCTCCAGGGGCCCAACCCCTCAGCGCCCGAACCATAGCTCCAGGGGTCTAACCCCTGGAGGCCCCAACACCAGCTCCAGGGGCCCAACCCCTGAGCGCCCGAATCATACCTCCAGGGGCCTAACCCCTGGGGGCCCCCACCCCAGCTCCAGGGGCCCAACCCCTGGGGCCCTAGACCCCAGCTCCAGAGTCCCAACCCCTGAGCACCCGTTCCACAGCTCCAGGGGCCTAACCCCTGGGGGACCAATCCCCATCTCCAGCGGCCCAACCACTGGGGGCCCCAACACTAGCTCCAGGGTTCCAACCCCTGAGCGCCCGAACCATACCTCCAGGGGCCTAACCCCTGGGGGCCCCAACACCAGCTCCAGGGGCCCAACCCCTCAGCGCCCGAACCATAGCTCCAGGGGTCTAACCCCCAGGTTTTCTAAAACCAGCTCCAGGGGTCCAACCCCTGGGGCCCTAGACCCCAGCTCCACGGGCCCAACCCCTGAGCGCCCGTACCACAGCTCCAGGGGCCTAACCCCTGGGGGCCCAAACCCTAGCTCCAGCGGCCCAACACCTGGGGGCACCAACACCAGCTCCAGGGTCCCAACCCCTGAGCGCCCGAACCATAGCTCCAGGGGCCTAACCCCTGGGGCCCCAACACCAGCTTCAGAGGCCCAACCCCTCAGCACCCTAACCATAGCTCCAGGGGCCCAACCCCTGGGGGCCCCAACACCAGCTCCAGGGGCCCAACCCCTCAGCGCTCGAACCATAGCTCAAAGGGCCTAATCCCTGGGGCCCCAACATCAGCTCCAGGGGCCCAGCCCCTGGGGGCCCCAACACCAGATCCAGGGTCCCAACAACTGAGCGCCCGAACCATAGCTCCAGGGGCCTTATCCCTGGGGGCCCAACACGAGCTCCAGGGGCCCAACCCCTGGGGGACCCAACACCAGCTCCAGGGGCAAAACCCCTGAGCGCCCGAGCCATAGCTTCAGGGGCCTAATCCCTGGGGGCGCAACACCAGCTCCAAGGACCCAACCCCTGAGCGCCCGAACAATACCTCCAGGGGCCCTACCCCTGAGTGCCCGATCCATAGCTCCAGGGGCCTAACCACTGGGGGTCCCCACCCCAGCTCCAAGGGCCCAACCCCTGAGCGTCCGAACCATAGCGCCAGGGGCCTAACCTCTGGGGCTCTAACACCAGCTCCAGAGGCCCAACCCCTGGGAGCCCCAACACCAGCACCAGAGGCCCAACCCCAGAGCTCCCGAACCATAGCTCCATGCAGGAAATGCTCTGTGCATTACCCTGAGTGACCACAAGGTGTCACTGTTGCTCCATGCGGGGAAATGCTCTGTGTATTACCCTGGGTGGCTACATGGTGTCACCGTTGCTCTATGCGTGAAATGCTCTGGGCATTACGGTGATGGAGTGGGGACTGTCTGTGTAGGGGATGGGAGAGCAGGGGGTGACTTTAGCTCAGGGGCACCAACACCAGCTCCAGGGGCCCAACCCCTGAGAGCCCGAACCATAGCTCCAGGGGCCCAGCCCTCAGGGGCCCCAACCCCAGCTCCAGGGGCCTAACACTTGGGGGCCCCCACCCCAGCTCCAGGGGCCCAACCCCTGAGCGCCCGAACCATAGCTCCAGGGGCCCAACCCCTGAGCGCCCGAACCATAGCTCCAGGGGCCTAACCCCTGGGGGCCCCAAAACCAGCTCCAAGGGCCCAACCCCTGAGCGCCCGAACGATACCTCCAGGGTCCTAACCCCTGGGGGCCCCAACACCAACTCCAGAGGCCCAACCCCTGAGCGCCCGAACCATAGCTCCAGGGGCCTAACCCCTGGGGGCCCCAACCCCAGCTCCAGGGGCCCAACCCCTGGGACCCTAGACCCCAGCTCCAGGGTCCCAACCCCTGAGCGCCCGTACCACAGCTCCAGGGGCCTAACTCCTGGGGGCCCCAACACCAGCTCCAGGGGCCCAACCCCTGAGCGCCCAAACCATAGCTCCAGGGGCCTAACCCCCGGTGCCCCAACCCCAGCTCCAGGGGCCCAACCCCTGGGGGCCCGAACACCAGCTCCAGGGTTCCAACCCCTGAGCGCCCGAACCATAGCTCCAGTGGCCTAACCCCTGGGGGCTCCAACACCAGCTAAAGGGGCCCAACCCCTGAGCGCTCGAACAATACCTCCAGGGGCCTAATCCCTGGGGCTCCAACACCAGCTCCAGGGGCCCAACCCCTGAGCGCCCGAACCATAGCTAAAGGGGCCTAACCCCCGGGGGCCACAACCCAAGGTCAGGGGCCAAACCCGTGGAGCCCTCGACCCCAGCTAAAGGGGCCCAACCCCTGAGCGCCCGAACCATAGCTCCAGGGGCCCAACCCCTAAGCGCCCAAACCATAGCTCCAGGGGCCTAACCCCTGGGGCCCCAACACAAGGTCCAGGAGCCCTACCCCTGGGGGCCCCAACACCAGCTCCAGGGAACCAACCCCTGAGCGCCTGAACCATAGATCCACGGGCCTAACCCCAGGGGCCCCAACACCAGCTCCAGGGCTCCAACCCCTGGGGGCCCTAACACCAGCACCAGGGGCCCAACCCCTGAGCACCCAAACCATAGCTCTAGGGGCCTAATCCCTGGGGGACCAAAAACCAGCTCCAAGGGCCCAACCCCTGTGCGCCCGAAACATACCTCCAGGGGCCTAACCCCTGGGGGCCCCAACCCCAGCTCCAGGGGCCCAACCCCTGAGGGACCCAACACCAGCTCCAGGGGCCCAACCCCTGAGCGCCCGAACCATAGCTCCAGGGGCCTAACCCCTGGGGGCCCCAACACCAGTAAAGGGGCCCATCCCCTGAGCGCCCGAACAATACCTCCAGGGGCCTAACCCCTCAGGCCCCAACACCAGCTCCAGGGCCCTAATCCCTCGGGGCCCCAACACCAGCTCCAGGGGCCCAACCCCTGAGAGCCCGAACCATATCTCCAGGGGCCTAACCTATGGGGACCCGAACCCCAGCTCCAGGGGCCAAAACCCTGGGGGCCACTCCACCAGCTCCAGGGGCCCAACCCCTGAGCGCCCGAACAATACCTCCCGGGGCCAAACCCCTGTAGGCCCCAACACCAGCTCCAAGGGTCCAACCCCTGAGCGCCCGAACCATAACTGCAGGGGCCTAACCGCTGGGGGACCCCACCCCAGCTCCAACAGCCTAACCCTTGAGCACCGGAACGATAGCTCCAGGGGCCCAACCCCTGAGCGCCCGAACCATAGCTCCAGGGGCCTAACCCCTGGGTGCCCCCACCCCAGCTCCAGGGGCCCAACCCCTGGGGACCTCGACCCCAGCTCCAGGGGCCCAACCCCAGACAGCCTGTACCACAGCTCCAGGGGCCTAACCCCTGGGGGCCCCAACATCAGCTCCAGGGGCGTAACCCCTGAGCACCCAAACATAGCTCCAGGGGCCTAACCCCTGGGGCCCCAACACCAGCTCCAGGAGCCCAACCCCTGGGGGCTCCAACACCAGCTCCAGGGGCCCAACCCCAGAGCGCCCTAACCATAGCTGAAAGGGCCTAATCCCTGGGGCCCCAACACCAGTTCCAGGGGCCCAACCCCTGGGAGCCACAACACCAGCTCCAGGGGCCCAACCCCTCAGCGCCCTAACCATAGCTGAAAGGGCCTAATCCCTGGGGCTCCAACACCAGTTCCAGGGGCCCAACCCCTGGGGGCCCCAACACCAGCTCCAGGGTCCGAACCCCTGAGCGCCCGAACAATACCTCCAGGGGCCCAACCCCTGGGGGCCCCAACACCAGCTCCTCGGGCCCTACCCCTGAGTGCCCGAACCATAGCTCTAGGGGCCTAACCACTGGGGGCCCTCAGCCCAACTCCAAGGGCCCAACCCCTGAGCGCCCGAACCATAGCGCCAGGGGCCTAACCCCTGGGGCCCCAACACCAGCTCCAGGGGCCCAACCCCTGGGAGCCCCAACACCAGCTCCAGGGGCCCAACCCCAGAGCTCCCGAACCATAGCTCCATGCAGGAAATGCTCTGTGCATTACCCTGCGTGACCAAAAGGTGTCACTATTGCTCCATGCGGGGAAATGCTCTGTGTATTACCCTGTGTGGCTACATGGTGTCAGTGTTGCTCCAAGCGGGGAAATGCTCTGTGCATTACCCTATGTGGCCACACGGTGTCACTCTTGCTCCATGCAGCCAATGCTCTGGGCATTACCCTGCATAGCCACACAGTGTTAATGTTGCTCCACGCGTGAAATGCTCTGGGCATTACTGTGATGGAGTGGGGACTGTCTGTGTGGGGGATGGGAGAGTAGGGGGTGACTTTAGCTCAGTGGCCCCAACACCAGCTCCAGGGGCCCAACCCCTGAGCCCCCGAAACATAGCTTCAGGGGCCTAACCCCTGGGGGCCCCAACACCAGCTCCAAGGGCCCAACGCCAGAAACCCCGAACAATAACTCCAGGGGCCTAACCCCTGGGGGACCCAACACCAGCTCCAGGGGCCCAACCCGTGGAGCCCTCGACCCCAGCTCCAGGAGCCCAACCCCTGAGCGCCCGAACCATAGCTCCAGGGTCCTAACCCCTGGGGGCCCCAACCACAGATCCAGGGGCCCAAACCCTGGGGGCCCCACCACCAGCTCCAGGGGCCCAACCCCTGACCGCCCGAACCATAGCTCTAGGGGCCCAACCCCTGAGCGCCCAAAATATAGCTCCAGGGGCCTAACCCCTGGGGCCCCAACACCAGCTCCAGGGGCCCAAAGCCTCGGGGCCCCAACACCAGCTGAAGGGGCACAACCCCTGAGCGCCCTAACCATAGCTCCAGGGGCCTAACCCCTAGAGGCCCCAACCCCGGATCCAGGGGCCCAACGCCTGGGGGCCCCAACACCAGCTCCAAGGACCCAACCCCTGAGTGCCCGAACGATAGCTCCAGGGACCTAACCCACGGGGGCCTCAACCCCAGCTCCAGGGGCTCAAACCCTGGAGCCCTCGACCCCAGCTCTAGGGGCCCAACCCCTGAGCGCCCGAACTATAGCTCCAGGGGCCCAAACCCCTGAGCGCCCGAACCATACCTCCAGGAGCCTAAACCCTGGGGGCCCCAACCCCAGCTCCAGGGGCCCAACCCCTGGGGGCCCCAGAACCAGCTCCAGGGGCCCAACCCTTGAGCGCCAGAACCATAGCTCCAGGGGCCTAACGCCTGGGGCCCCAACACCAGCTCCAGGGGCGCAACCCCTGGGGGACCCAACTCCAGCTCCAGGGGCCCAACCCCTGAGCGCCCGAACCATAGCTCCAGGGGTCTAACACCCGGGGGCTCCAGCCCCAGCTCCAGGGGTCCAACCCCTGAGCGCCCGAACCATAGCTGCAGGGGTCTAGCCCCTGGGGGCCCCCACCCCAGCTCCAACGGCCCAACCCCTGAGCGCCCGAACCATAGCTACAGGGCCCTAACCCCTGGGGGCCCCAACCCCAGCCCCATGAGCCCAACCCCTGGGGGCCCCAACACCAGCTCCAGGGGCTCAACCCCTGAGCGCCCGAACCATCGCTCCAGGGGCCCAACCCCTGAGCGCCTGAACCATAGCTCCAGGGGCCTAACCCCTGTTGCCCCAACACCAGCTCCAGGTGCCCAACCCCTGTGGGCCCCAACACCAGCTCCAGGGGCCCAACCCCTGAGCGCCCGAACCATAGCTCCAGGGGCCTAATCCCTGGGGCCCCAACACCAGTTCCAGGGGCCCAACCCCTGGGGGCCCCAACACCAGCTCCAGGGTCCGAAACCCTGAGCGCCCGAACAATACCTCCACGGGCCCAACCCCTGGGGGCCCCAACACCAGCTCCTCGGGCCCTACCCCTGAGTGCCCGAACCATAGCTCCAGGGGCCTAACCACTGGGGGCCCCCAGCCCAACTCCAAGGCCCCAACCCCTGAGCGCCCGAACCATAGCGCCAGGGGCCTAACCCCTGGGGCCCCAACACCAGCTCCAGGGGCCCAACCCCTGGGAGCCGCAACACCAGCTCCAGGGGCCCAACCCCAGAGCTCCCGAACCATAGCTCCATGTATTAAATGCTCTGTGCATTACCCTGCGTGACCAAAAGGTGTCACTATTGCTCCATGCGGCGAAATGCTCTGTGTATTACCCTGTGTGGCTACATGGTGTCAGTGTTGCTCCATGCGAGGAAATGCTCTGTGCATTACCCTACGTGGCCACACGGTGTCACTCTTGCTCCATGCGTGAAATGCTCTGGGCATTACTGTGATGGAGTGGGGATTGTCTGTGTGGGGGATGGGAGAGTAGGGGGTGACTTTAGCTCAGTGGCCCCAACACTAGCTCCAGGGGCCCAACCCCTGAGCGCCCGAAACATAGCTTCAGGGGCCTAACCCCTGGGGGCCCCAACACCAGCTCCAAGGGCCCAACGCCTGAGAGCCCGAACAATACCTCCAGGGGCCTAACCCCTGGGGGACCCAACACCACCTCCAGGGACCCAACCCCTGGGGCCCTCGACCCCAGCTCCAGGGGCCCAACCCCTGAGCGCCCGAACCATAGCTCCAGGGTCCTAACCCCTGGGGGCCCCAACCACAGATCCAGGGGCCCAAACCCTGGGGGCCCCACCACCAGCTCCAGGGGCCCAACCCCTGAGCGCCCGAACCATAGCTCTAGGGGCCCAACCCCTGAGCGCCCAAAATATAGCTCCAGGGGCCTAACCCCTGGGGCCCCAACACCAGCTCCAGGGGCCCAACCCCTGAGGGACCCAACACCAGCTCCAGGGGCCCAACCCCTGAGCGCCCGAACCATAGCTCCAGGGGCCTAACCCCTGGGGGCCCCAACACCAGTAAAGGGGCCCATCCCCTGAGCGCCCGAACAATACCTCCAGGGGCCTAACCCCTCAGGCCCCAACACCAGCTCCAGGGCCCTAATCCCTCGGGGCCCCAACACCAGCTCCAGGGGCCCAACCCCTGAGAGCCCGAACCATATCTCCAGGGGCCTAACCTATGGGGACCCGAACCCCAGCTCCAGGGGCCAAAACCCTGGGGGCCACTCCACCAGCTCCAGGGGCCCAACCCCTGAGTGCCCGAACAATACCTCCTGGGGCCAAACCCCTGTAGGCCCCAACACCAGCTCCAAGGGTCCAAACCCTGAGCGCCCGAACCATAACTGCAGGGGCCTAACCGCTGGGGGACCCCACCCCAGCTCCAACAGCCTAACCCTTGAGCACCGGAACGATAGCTCCAGGGGCCCAACCCCTGAGCGCCCGAACCATAGCTCCAGGGGCCTAACCCCTGGGTGCCCCCACCCCAGCTCCAGGGGCCCAACCCCTGGGGACCTCGACCCCAGCTCCAGGGGCCCAACCCCAGACAGCCTGTAGCACAGCTCCAGGGGCCTAACCCCTGGGGGCCCCAACACCAGCTCCAGGGGCGTAACCCCTGAGCACCCAAACATAGCTCCAGGGGCCTAACCCCTGGGGCCCCAACACCAGCTCCAGGAGCCCAACCCCTGGGGGCTCCAACACCAGCTCCAGGGGCCCAACCCCAGAGCGCCCTAACCATAGCTGAAAGGGCCTAATCCCTGGGGCCCCAACACCAGTTCCAGGGGCCCAACCCCTGGGAGCCACAACACCAGCTCCAGGGGCCCAACCCCTCAGCGCCCTAACCATAGCTGAAAGGGCCTAATCCCTGGGGCTCCAACACCAGTTCCAGGGGCCCAACCCCTGGGGGCCCCAACACCAGCTCCAGGGTCCGAACCCCTGAGCGCCCGAACAATACCTCCAGGGGCCCAACCCCTGGGGGCCCCAACACCAGCTCCTCGGGCCCTACCCCTGAGTGCCCGAACCATAGCTCTAGGGGCCTAACCACTGGGGGCCCTCAGCCCAACTCCAAGGGCCCAACCCCTGAGCGCCCGAACCATAGCGCCAGGGGCCTAACCCCTGGGGCCCCAACACCAGCTCCAGGGGCCCAACCCCTGGGAGCCCCAACACCAGCTCCAGGGGCCCAACCCCAGAGCTCCCGAACCATAGCTCCATGCAGGAAATGCTCTGTGCATTACCCTGCGTGACCAAAAGGTGTCACTATTGCTCCATGCGGGGAAATGCTCTGTGTATTACCCTGTGTGGCTACATGGTGTCAGTGTTGCTCCAAGCGGGGAAATGCTCTGTGCATTACCCTATGTGGCCACACGGTGTCACTCTTGCTCCATGCAGCCAATGCTCTGGGCATTACCCTGCATAGCCACACAGTGTTAATGTTGCTCCACGCGTGAAATGCTCTGGGCATTACTGTGATGGAGTGGGGACTGTCTGTGTGGGGGATGGGAGAGTAGGGGGTGACTTTAGCTCAGTGGCCCCAACACCAGCTCCAGGGGCCCAACCCCTGAGCCCCCGAAACATAGCTTCAGGGGCCTAACCCCTGGGGGCCCCAACACCAGCTCCAAGGGCCCAACGCCAGAAACCCCGAACAATAAATCCAGGGGCCTAACCCCTGGGGGACCCAACACCAGCTCCAGGGGCCCAACCCGTGGAGCCCTCGACCCCAGCTCCAGGAGCCCAACCCCTGAGCGCCCGAACCATAGCTCCAGGGTCCTAACCCCTGGGGGCCCCAACCACAGATCCAGGGGCCCAAACCCTGGGGGCCCCACCACCAGCTCCAGGGGCCCAACCCCTGACCGCCCGAACCATAGCTCTAGGGGCCCAACCCCTGAGCGCCCAAAATATAGCTCCAGGGGCCTAACCCCTGGGGCCCCAACACCAGCTCCAGGGGCCCAATGCCTCGGGGCCCCAACACCAGCTGAAGGGGCACAACTCCTGAGCGCCCTAACCATAGCTCCAGGGGCCTAACCCCTAGAGGCCCCAACCCCGGATCCAGGGGCCCAACGCCTGGGGGCCCCAACACCAGCTCCAAGGGCTCAACCCCTGAGTGCCCGAACGATAGCTCCAGGGACCTAACCCACGGGGGCCTCAACCCCAGCTCCAGGGGCTCAAACCCTGGAGCCCTCGACCCCAGCTCTAGGGGCCCAACCCCTGAGCGCCCGAACTATAGCTCCAGGGGCCAAACCCCTGAGCGCCCGAACCATACCTCCAGGAGCCTAAACCCTGGGGGCCCCAACCCCAGCTCCAGGGGCCCAACCCCTGGGGGCCCCAGAACCAGCTCCAGGGGCCCAACCCTTGAGCGCCAGAACCATAGCTCCAGGGGCCTAACGCCTGGGGCCCCAACACCAGCTCCAGGGGCGCAACCCCTGGGGGACCCAACTCCAGCTCCAGGGGCCCAACCCCTGAGCGCCCGAACCATAGCTCCAGGGGTCTAACACCCGGGGGCTCCAGCCCCAGCTCCAGGGGTCCAACCCCTGAGCGCCCGAACCATAGCTGCAGGGGTCTAGCCCCTGGGGGCCCCCACCCCAGCTCCAACGGCCCAACCCCTGAGCGCCCGAACCATAGCTACAGGGCCCTAACCCCTGGGGGCCCCAACCCCAGCCCCATGAGCCCAACCCCTGGGGGCCCCAACACCAGCTCCAGGGGCTCAACCCCTGAGCGCCCGAACCATCGCTCCAGGGGCCCAACCCCTGAGCGCCTGAACCATAGCTCCAGGGGCCTAACCCCTGTTGCCCCAACACCAGCTCCAGGTGCCCAACCCCTGTGGGCCCCAACACCAGCTCCAGGGGCCCAACCCCTGAGCGCCCGAACCATAGCTCCAGGGGCCTAATCCCTGGGGCCCCAACACCAGTTCCAGGGGCCCAACCCCTGGGGGCCCCAACACCAGCTCCAGGGTCCGAAACCCTGAGCGCCCGAACAATACCTCCACGGGCCCAACCCCTGGGGGCCCCAACACCAGCTCCTCGGGCCCTACCCCTGAGTGCCCGAACCATAGCTCCAGGGGCCTAAACACTGGGGGCCCCCAGCCCAACTCCAAGGCCCCAACCCCTGAGCGCCCGAACCATAGCGCCAGGGGCCTGACCCCTGGGGCCCCAACACCAGCTCCAGGGGCCCAACCCCTGGGAGCCGCAACACCAGCTCCAGGGGCCCAACCCCAGAGCTCCCAAACCATAGCTCCATGTATTAAATGCTCTGTGCATTACCCTGCGTGACCAAAAGGTGTCACTATTGCTCCATGCGGCGAAATGCTCTGTGTATTACCCTGTGTGGCTACATGGTGTCAGTGTTGCTCCATGCGAGGAAATGCTCTGTGCATTACCCTACGTGGCCACACGGTGTCACTCTTGCTCCATGCGTGAAATGCTCTGGGCATTACTGTGATGGAGTGGGGATTGTCTGTGTGGGGGATGGGAGAGTAGGGGGTGACTTTAGCTCAGTGGCCCCAACACTAGCTCCAGGGGCCCAACCCCTGAGCGCCCGAAACATAGCTTCAGGGGCCTAACCCCTGGGGGCCCCAACACCAGCTCCAAGGGCCCAACGCCTGAGAGCCCGAACAATACCTCCAGGGGCCTAACCCCTGGGGGACCCAACACCACCTCCAGGGACCCAACCCCTGGGGCCCTCGACCCCAGCTCCAGGGGCCCAACCCCTGAGCGCCCGAACCATAGCTCCAGGGTCCTAACCCCTGGGGGCCCCAACCACAGATCCAGGGGCCCAAACCCTGGGGGCCCCACCACCAGCTCCAGGGGCCCAACCCCTGAGCGCCCGAACCATAGCTCTAGGGGCCCAACCCCTGAGCGCCCAAAATATAGCTCCAGGGGCCTAACCCCTGGGGCCCCAACACCAGCTCCAGGGGCCCAACCCCTCGGGGCCCCAACACCAGCTGAAGGGGCCCAACTCCTGAGCGCCTGAACCATAGCTCCAGGGACCTAACCCCCGGTGGCCCCAACCCCAGCTCCAGGGGCCCAAACCCTGGAGCCCTCGACCCCAGCTCTAGGAGCCCAACTCCTGAGCGCCCGAACTATAGATCCATGGGCCCAACCCCTGAGCGCTCGAACCATACCTCCAGGAGCCTAAACCCTGGGGGCACCAGAACCAGCTCCAGGGGCCCAACCCTTGAGCGCCAGAACCATAGCTCCAGGGGCCTAACGCCTGGGGCCCCAACACCAGCTCCAGGTGCGCAACCCCTGGGGGACCCAACTCCAGCTCCAGGGGCCCAACCCCTGAGCGCCCGAACCATAGCTCCAGGGGTCTAACACCCGGGGGCTCCAGCCCCAGCTCCAACGGCCCAACCCCTGAGCGCCCGAACCATAGCTACGGGGGCCTAACCCCTGGGGGCCCCAACCACAGCCCCAAGAGCCCAACCCCTGGGGGCCCCAACACCAGCTCCAGAGGCTCAACCCCTGAGCGCCCGAACCATCGCTCTAGGGGCCCAACCCCTGAGTGCCTGAACCATAGCTCCAGGGGCCTAACCCCTGGGGCCCCAACACCAGCTCCAGCGGCCCAACCCCTGGGGGCCCGAACAAAGGATCCAGGGGCCCAACCCCTGAGTGTCCGAACCATAGCTCCAGGGGCCTAACCCCCGGGGGCCCCAACCACAGCTGCAGGGGCCCAACCCCTGCGGACCCCAACACCAGCTCCAGGATCCCAACCCCTGAGCGCACGAACCATCGCTCCAGGGGCCCAACCCCTGAGCGCCTGAACCATAGCTCCAGGGGCCTAATCCCTGGGGCCCCAACACCAGCTCCAGGGGCCCAACCCTGGGGGCCCCAACACCAGCTCCAGGGGCCCAACCCCTGAGCGCCCAAACCATAGCTCCAGGGGCCTAACGCCTGGGGGCCCCAATACCAGTTCCAGGGGCCCAACCTCTGAGCGCTCGAACAATACCTCCAGGGGTCTAACCCCTCGGTGCCCCAGCACCAGCTCCAGGGGCCCAACCCCTGAGCGCTCGAACCATAGCTACAGGAGCCTGACCCCTGGGGGCCCCCACCCCAGCTCAAAGGGCCCAAAACCTGAGCGCCCGAAGCATAGCTCCAGACGCCTAACCACTGGGGCCCCAACACCAGCGCCAGGGGCCCAACCAATGGGGGCCCCAACACCAGCTCCAGGGCCCCAACCCCTGAGCGCCCGAACCATAGCTCCAGGGGCCTAACCCCTGGGGACCCCAACAGCAGCTCCAGGGGTCCAACCCCTCAGCGCCAGAACCATAGCTGCAGAGGCCTAACCCCTGGAGGCCCCCACCCCAGCTCCAACGGCAAAACCCCTGAGCGCCGGAACCATAGCTCCAGGGGCCTAACCCCTGGGGGCCCCAACCCCAGCCCCAGGAGCTCAACCCCTGGGGGTCCCAACACCAGCTCCAGGGGCCAAACACCTGAGCGCCCGAACCATAGCTCCAGGGGTCTAACCCCTGGGGCCCCAAGACCAGCTCCAGGGGCCCAAACCCTGGGGGCCCCAACAAAGGCTCCAGGGGCCCAAACCCTCAGCCCCCGAACCATAGCTCCAGGGGTCTAACCCCCGGGGGCTCCAAGCCGAGCTCCAGGGGCCGAACCCCTGGGGGCCCCAATCACAGCTCCAGGGGCCCAACCCCTGCGGACCCGAACACCAGCTCCAGGAGCCCAACTCCTGTGGGCCCCAACACCAGCTCCAGGAGCCCAACCCCTGAGCGCCCGAACCATAGCTCCAGGGGCCTAACCCCCGGGGGCCCCAACCCCAGCCACAGGGGCCGAACCCCTGGGGGCCCCAATCACAGCTCCAGGAGCCCAACCCCTGTGGGCCCCAACACCAGCTCCAAGGGCCCAACCCCTGAGCGCCCGAACTATAGCTCCAGGGGCCCAACCCCTGAGCGCCCGAACCATAGCTCCAGGGGCCTAATCCCTCGGGCCCCAACACCAGCTCCAGAGCCCTAACCCCTCGGGGCCCCAACACCAGCTCCACGGGCCCAACCCCTGAGAGCCCGAACCATATCTCCAGGGGGCTAACGCCTGGGGACCCGAACCCGAGCTCCAGGGGCCCAAACCCTGGGGGCCCCAACACCAGCTCCAGGGGCCCAACCCCTGAGCGCCCGAACCATAGCTCCAGGGGCCTAACCCCTGGGGGCCCCAACCCCAGCCCCAGGGGCCTAACCCCCGGGGGCCGCAACACCAGCTCCAGGGGTCCAACCCCTAAGCACTCGAACCATAGCTACAGGGGCCTAACCACTAGGGGCCCCAACCCCAGCCCCAGGGACCCAGCCCCTGAGCGCCCGAACTATAGCTCCAGGGGCCCAACCCCTGAGCGCCCTAACCATAGCTCCAGGGGCCTAACTCCTGGGGCCCCAACACCAGCGCCAGGGGCTCAACCCCTGGGAGCCCCAACACCAGCTCCAGGGGCCCAACCCCTGAACGCCCGAACCATAGCTCCAGGGGCCTAAACCCTGGGGCCCCAAGACCAGCTCCAGGGGCCCAGCCCCTGGGGGCCCCAACACCAGTCCAGGGGCCCAACCCCTGAGCGCCCGAAGCATAGCTCGAGGGGCCTAAAACCTCGGGGCCCCAACACTAGCTACAGGGGCCCAACCCCTGAGCGCCCGAGCAATACCTCCATGGGCCTAACCCCTGTGGGCCGCAACACCAGCTCCAACGGCCCAACCCCTGAGCATCAGAACCATAGCTCCAGGGGCCTAACCCCTGGGGGCCCAACCCCAGCCCCAGGAGCCCAACCCCTGGGACCCCAACACCGGCTCCAGGGGCCCAACCCCTGAGCGCCCGAACCATAGCTCCAGGGGCCTAACCCCCGGGGCCCCAACACCAGCTCCAGGGGCCCAACCCCTGGGGGCCCCAACACCAGCTCCAGGGGCCCAACCCCTCAACGCCCGAACCATAGCTCCAGGGGTCTAACCCCCGGGGGCTCCAACCCCAGCTCCAGGGGTCCAACCCCTGAGCGCCCGAACCATAGCTCCAGGGGTCTAACACCCGGGGGCTCCAGCCCCAGCTCCAGGGGTCCAACCCCTGAGCGCCCGAACCATAGCTGCAGGGGTCTAGCCCCTGGGGGCCCCCACCCCAGCTCCAACGGCCCAACCCCTGAGCGCCCGAACCATAGCTACAGGGCCCTAACCCCTGGGGGCCCCAACCCCAGCCCCATGAGCCCAACCCCTGGGGGCCCCAACACCAGCTCCAGGGGCTCAACCCCTGAGCGCCCGAACCATCGCTCCAGGGGCCCAACCCCTGAGCACCTGAACCATAGCTCCAGGGGCCTAACCCCTGTTGCCCCAACACCAGCTCCAGGTGCCCAACCCCTGTGGGCCCCAACACCAGCTCCAGGGGCCCAACCCCTGAGCGCCCAAACCATAGCTCCAGGGGCCTAATCCCTGGGGCCCCAACACCAGTTCCAGGGGCCCAACCCCTGGGGGCCCCAACACCAGCTCCAGGGTCCGAAACCCTGAGCGCCCGAACAATACCACCACGGGCCCAACCCCTGGGGGCCCCAACACCAGCTCCTCGGGCCCTACCCCTGAGTGCCCGAACCATAGCTCCAGGGGCCTAACCACTGGGGGCCCCCAGCCCAACTCCAAGGCCCCAACCCCTGAGCGCCCGAACCATAGCGCCAGGGGCCTAACCCCTGGGGCCCCAACACCAGCTCCAGGGGCCCAACCCCTGGGAGCCGCAACACCAGCTCCAGGGGCCCAACCCCAGAGCTCCCGAACCATAGCTCCATGTATTAAATGCTCTGTGCATTACCCTGCGTGACCAAAAGGTGTCACTATTGCTCCATGCGGCGAAATGCTCTGTGTATTACCCTGTGTGGCTACATGGTGTCAGTGTTGCTCCATGCGGGGAAATGCTCTGTGCATTACCCTATGTGGCCACACGGTGTCACTCTTGCTCCATGCAGCAAATGCTCTGGGCATTACCCTGCATAGCCACACAGTGTTACAGTTGCTCCATGCGTGAAATGCTCTGGGCATTACTGTGATGGAGTGGGGATTGTCTGTGTGGGGGATGGGAGAGTAGGGGGTGACTTTAGCTCAGTGGCCCCAACACTAGCTCCAGGGGCCCAATCCCTGAGCCCCCGAAACATAGCTTCAGGGGCCTAACCCCTGGGGGCCCCAACACCAGCTCCAAGGGCCCAATGCCTGAGAGCCCGAACAATACCTCCAGGGGCCTAACCCCTGGGGGACCCAACACCACCTCCAGGGGCCCAACCCCTGGGGCCCTCGACCCCAGCTCCAGGGGCACAATCCCTGAGCGCCCGAACGATAGCTCCAGGGTCCTAACCCCTGGGGGCCCCAACCACAGATCCAGGGGCCCAAACCCTGGGGGCCCCACCACCAGCTCCAGGGGCCCAACCCCTGAGCGCACGAACCATAGCTCTAGGGGCCCAACCCCTGAGCGCCCAAAATATAGCTCCAGGGTCCTAACCCCTGGGGCCCCAACACCAGCTCCAGGGGCCCAACCGCTCGGGGCCCCAACACCAGCTGAAGGGGCCCAACTCCTGAGCGCCCGAACCATAGCTCCAGGGACCTAACCCCCGGGGGCCCCAACCCCAGCTCCAACGGCCCAACCCCTGAGCGCCCGAACCATAGCTACGGGGGCCTAACCCCTGGGGGCCCCAACCCCAGCCCCAAGAGCCCAACCCCTGGGGGACCCAACACCAGCTCCAGAGGCTCAACCCCTGAGCGCCCGAACCATCGCTCTAGGGGCCCAACCCCTGAGCGCCTGAACCATAGCTCCAGGGGCCTAACCCCTGGGGCCCCAACACCAGCTCAAGCGGCCCAACCCCTGGGGGCCCTAACAAAGGATCCAGGGGCCCAACCCCTGAGTGCCCGAACCATAGCTCCAGGGGCCTAACCCCCGGGGGCCCCAACCACAGCTGCAGGGGCCCAACCCCTGCGGACTCCAACACCAGCTCCAGGATCCCAACCCCTGAGCGCACGAACCATCGCTCCAGGGGCCCAACCCCTGAGCGCCTGAACCATAGCTCCAGGGGGATAATCCCTGGGGCCCCAACACCAGCTCCAGGGGCCCAACCCTGGGGGCCCCAACACCAGCTCCAGGGGCCCAACCCCTGAGCGCCCAAACCATAGCTCCAGGGGCCTAACGCCTGGGGGCCCCAATACCAGTTCCAGGGGCCCAACCTCTGAGCGCTCGAACAATACCTCCAGGGGTCTAACCCCTCGGTGCCCCAGCACCAGCTCCAGGGGCCCAACCCCTGAGCGCTCGAACCATAGCTACAGGAGCCTGACCCCTGGGGGCCCCCACCCCAGCTCAAAGGGCCCAAAACCTGAGCGCCCGAAGCATAGCTCCAGGCGCCTAACCACTGGGGCCCCAACACCAGCGCCAGGGGCCCAACCAATGGGGGCCCCAACACCAGCTCCAGGGCCCCAACCCCTGAGCGCCCCAACCATAGCTCCAGGGGCCTAACCCCTGGGGGCCCCAACACCAGCTCCAGGGGTCCAACCCCTCAGCGCCAGAACCATAGCTGCAGAGGCCTAACCCCTGGAGGCCCCCACCCCAGCTCCAACGGCAAAACCCCTGAGCGCCGGAACCATAGCTCCAGGGGCCTAACCCCTGGGGGCCCCAACCCCAGCCCCAGGAGCTCAACCCCTGGGGGTCCCAACACCAGCTCCAGGGGCCAAACACCTGAGCGCCCGAACCATAGCTCCAGGGGTCTAACCCCTGGGGCCCCAACACCAGCTCCAGGGGCCCAACCCCTGGGGGCCCCAACAAAGGCTCCAGGGGCCCAAACCCTCAGCCCCCGAACCATAGCTCCAGGGGTCTAACCCCCGGGGGCTCCAAGCCGAGCTCCAGGGGCCGAACCCCTGGGGGCCCCAATCACAGCTCCAGGGGCCCAACCCCTGCGGACCCGAACACCAGCTCCAGGAGCCCAACTCCTGTGGGCCCCAACACCAGCTCCAGGGGCCCAACCCCTGAGCGCCCGAACCATAGCTCCAGGGGCCTAAACCCCGGGGGCCCCAACCCCAGCCCCAGGGGCCGAACCCCTGGGGGCCCCAATCACAGCTCCAGGAGCCCAACCCCTGTGGGCCCCAACACCAGCTCCAAGGGCCCAACCCCTGAGCGCCCGAACTATAGCTCCAGGGGCCCAACCCCTGAGCGCCCGAACCATAGCTCCAGGGGCCTAATCCCTCGGGCCCCAACACCAGCTCCAGAGCCCTAACCCCTCGGGGTCCCAACACCAGCTCCACGGGCCCAACCCCTGAGAGCCCGAACCATATCTCCAGGGGGCTAACGCCTGGGGACCCGAACCCGAGCTCCAGGGGCCCAAACCCTGGGGGCCCCAACACCAGCTCCAGGGGCCCAACCCCTGAGCGCCCGAACCATAGCTCCAGGGGCCTAACCCCTGGGGGCCCCAACCCCAGCCCCAGGGGCCTAACCCCCGGGGGCCGCAACACCAGCTCCAGGGGTCCAACCCCTAAGCACTCGAACCATAGCTACAGGGGCCTAACCACTAGGGGCCCCAACCCCAGCCCCAGGGACCCAGCCCCTGAGCGCCCGAACTATAGCTCCAGGGGCCCAACCCCTGAGCGCCCTAACCATAGCTCCAGGGGCCTAACTCCTGGGGCCCCAACACCAGCGCCAGGGGCTCAACCCCTGGGAGCCCCAACACCAGCTCCAGGGGCCCAACCCCTGAACGCCCGAACCATAGCTCCAGGGGCCTAACCCCTGGGGCCCCAAGACCAGCTCCAGGGGCCCAGCCCCTGGGGGCCCCAACACCAGTCCAGGGGCCCAACCCCTGAGCGCCCGAAGCATAGCTCGAGGGGCCTAAAACCTCGGGGCCCCAACACTAGCTACAGGGGCCCAACCCCTGAGCGCCCGAGCAATACCTCCATGGGCCTAACCCCTGTGGGCCGCAACACCAGCTCCAACGGCCCAACCCCTGAGCATCGGAACCATAGCTCCAGGGGCCTAACCCCTGGGGGCCCAACCCCAGCCCCAGGAGCCCAACCCCTGGGGCCCCAACACCGGCTCCAGGGGCCCAACCCCTGAGCGCCCGAACCATAGCTCCAGGGGCCTAACCCCTGGGGCCCCAACACCAGCTCCAGGGGCCCAACCCCTGGGGGCCCCAACACCAGCTCCAGGGGCCCAACCCCTCAACGCCCGAACCATAGCTCCAGGGGTCTAACCCCCGGGGGCTCCAACCCCAGCTCCAGGGGTCCAACCCCTGAGCGCCCGAACCATAGCTGCAGGGCCCTAACCCCTGGGGACCCCCACCACAGTTCCAACGGCAAACCCCTGAGAGCCGGAACCATAGCTCCAGGGGCCTAACCCCTGGGGGCCCCAACCCTAGCCCCAGGAGCCCAACCCCTGGGGGCCCCAACACCAGCTCCAGGTTCCCAACCCCTCAGCGCCCGAACCATCGCTCCAGGGGCCCAACCCCTGAGCTACCGAACCATAGCTCCAGGGGCCTAACCCCCAGGGGCCCCAACCCCAGGTCCAGGGGCCAAACCCCTGGAGCCCTCGACCCCAGCTCCAGGGGCCCAACCCCTGAGCACCCTAACCATAGCTCCAGGGGCCTATCCCCTGGGGCCCCAACACCAGCTCCAGGGGCCAAACCCCTGAGGCCCCAACACCATCTCTAGGGGCCTTACCCCTGAGCGCCCGAAACATAGCTCCAGGGGCCTAACCCCTGGGGCCCCAACACCAGCTCCAGGGGTCCAACCCCTGGGGGCCCTAACACCAGCTCCAGGGGCCCAACCCCTGAGCGCCCGAACCATAGCTCCAGGGGCCAAATCCCTGGGGGCCCCAAAACCAGCTCCAAGTGCCCAACCCCTGAGTGCCCAAACGATACCTCCAGGGGCCTAACCCCTGGGGGACCCAACAGCAGCTCCAGGGGCCCAACCCCTGAGCGCCCAAACGATACTTCCTGGGGCCTAACCCCTGGGGGCCCCAACACCAGCTCCAGAGGCTCAACCCCTGGGGCCCTCGACCTCAGCTCCAGGGGCCCAACCCCTGAGCGCCCGTACCACAGCTCCAGTGGCCTTACCCCTGGGGGCCGAAACCCCAGCTCCAGCGGCCCAACCCCTGGGGGCCCCAAAACCAGCTCCAGAGGCCTAACCTCTGGGGGCCCCAACACCAGCTCCAGGGGCCCAACCCCAGAGCGCCCTAACCATAGCTCCAGGGGCCCAACCCCTGGGGGCCCCAACAGCAGCTCCAGGGGCCCAACCCCTCAGCGCCAGAACAATAGATCCAGGGGCCTAATCCCTGGGGGCCCAACACCAGCTCCAAGGACCCAACCCCTGAGCGCCCGAACAATACCTCCAGGGGCCTGACCCCTGGGGGCCCCAACACCAGCTCCTCGGGCCATACCCCTGAGTGCCCGAACCATAGCTCCAGGGGCCTAACCACTGGGGGCCCCCACCCCAGCTCCAAGGGCCCAACCCGTGAGCGCCCGAACCATAGCGCCAGGGGCCTAACCTCTGGGGCCCCAACACCAGCTCCACGGGCCCAACCCCTGGGAGCCCCAACACCAGCTCCAGAGGACCAACCCCAGAGCTCCCCAACCATAGCTCCATGCAGGAAATGCTCTGTGCATTACACGGCTTGACCACAAGGTGTCACTGTTGCTCCATGCGGGGAAATGCTCTGTGTATTACCCTGTGTGGCTACATGGTGTCACTGTTGCTCCATGCGTGAAATGCTCTGGGCATTACTGTGATGGAGTGGGGACTGTCTGTGTGGGGGATGGGAGAGCAGGGGGTGACTTTAGCTCAGGGGCCCCAACACCAACTCCAGGGGCCCAACCCCTGGGGGCCCCAAAACCAGCTCCAGGGGCCCAACCCCTCAGCGCCCGAACCATAGCTCCAGGGGTCTAACCCCCGGGGCTCCAACCCCAGCTCCAGGGGTCCAACCCCTGAGCCCCCGAACCATAGCTGCTGGGGCCTAACCCCTGGGGGCCCCCACCCCAGCTCCAACAGCCCAACCTCTCAGCGCCGGAACCATAGCTCCAGGGGCCTAACCCCTGGGGGCCCCAACCTCAGCCCCAGGAGCCCAACCCCTGGGGGCCCCAAAACCAGCTCCAGGGGCCCAACCCCTGAGCGCCCGAACCATGGCTCCAGGGGCCCAACCCCTGAGCGCCCGAACCATAGCTCCAGGGGCCTAACCCCTGGGGCCCCAACTCTAGCTCCAGGGGTCCAACCCCTGGTGGCCCTAACACCAGCTCCAGGGGCCCAAAACCTGAGCGCCCGAACGATACCTCCAGGGGCCTAATCCCTGGGGGCCCCAACACCAGCTCCAGGGGCCCAACCCCTGATCGCCCGAACCATAGCTCCAGGGGCCTAACCTCTTAGGGCCCCCACCCCAGCTCCAGGGGCCCAACCCCTGGGGCCCTCGACCCCAGCTCCAGGGGCCCAACCCGTGAGCGCCCGTACCACAGCTCCAGGGGCCTAACCCCTGGGGGCCTAAACCCCAGCTCCAGCGGCCCAAACCCTGGGGGCCCCAACACCAGCTCCAGGGGCCCAACCCCTGAGCGCCCGAACCATAGCTCCAGGGGCCTAACCCCTGGGGCCCCAACACCAGCTCCAGGAACCCAAACCCTGGGGGCCCCAACACCAGCTCCAGGGGCCCAACCCCAGACCGCCCGAAGCATAGCTCAAGGGGCCTAACCCCTCGGGGCCCCAACACCAGCTATAGGGGCCCAACCCATGAGCACCTGAACAATACCTCCAGGGGCCTAACCCCTGTGGGCCCCAACACCAGCTCCAGGGGTCCAACCCCTGAGCGCCTGAACCATAGCTGCAGGGGCGTAACCCCTGGGGGCCCCCACCCCAGCTCCAACGGCCCAACCCCTGAGCGCTGAAACCATAGCTCCAGGGGCCTAACCCCTGGTGGCCCCAACCCCAGCCCCAGGAGCCCAACCCCTGGGGGCCCCAACACCAGCTCCAGGGGCCCAACCCCTGAGCGCCCGAACCATAGCTCCAGGGGCCTACCCCTGGGGCCACAACACCAGCTCCAGGGGCCCAACCCCTGGGGGCCCCAACAAAGGCTCTAGGGGCCCAACCCCTCAGCGCCCGAACCATAGCTCCAGGGGTATAATCCCCGTGGGCTCCAACCCGAGCTCCAGGGGCCGAACCCCTGGGGGCCCCAACACCAGCTCAAGGATCCCAACCCCTGAGCGCCCGAACCATAGCTCCAAGGGCCTAACCCCCGGGGCCCCAACCACAGCTCCAGGGACCCAACCCCTGCGGACCCCAACACCAGCTCCAGCAGCCCAACCCCTGAGAGCCCGTACCATAGGTCCAGGGGCCTAATCCCTGGGGGCCTCAACACCATATCCAAGGGTCCAACCCCTGAGCGCCCGAACCATAGCTCCAGGGGCCTAACCCCTGGGGGCCCCCACCCCAGCTCCAAGGGCCCAACCCCTGAGCGCCCGAACCATAGCTCCAGGGGCCCAACCCCTGAGCGCCCGAACCATAGCTCCAGGGGCCTAACCCCTGGGGGCCCCAACACCAGCTCCAGGGGCCCAACCCCTGAGCGCCCGAACCATAGCTCGAGGGGCCTAACCCCCGGGGGCCCCAGCCCCAGCTCCAGGGGCCCAACCCCTGTGGGCCCCAACACCAGCTTCAGAGTTGTAACCCCTGAGTGCCCGAACCATAGCTCCAGGGGCCTAACCCCTGGGGCCAAAACACCAGCTCCAGGGGTCCAACCCCTGGGGGCCCTAACACAAGCTTCAGGGGCCTAACCCCTGAGCGCTCGAACCATAGCTACAGGGGCCTAACCCGTGGGGGCCCCAAAACCAGCTCCAGGGGCCCAACCCCTTAGCACTCGAACCATAGCTACATGGGCCTAACCCCTGGGGGCCCCCACCCCAGCTCCAAGGACCCAAAACCTGAGCGCCCGAACCATAGCTCCAGGGGCCTAACTCCTGGGGCTCCAACACCAGCGCCAGGGGCCCAACCCCTGGGGGCCCCAACACCAGCTCCAGGGGCACAACCCCTCAACGCACGAACCATAGCTCCAGGGGTCTAACCCCTGGGACCCAAGACCAGCTCCAGGGGCTCAACCCCTGGGGGCCCCAACACCAGTCCAGGGGCCCAACCCCTGAGTGCCCAAAGCATAGCTCGAGGGGCCGAAAACCTCGGGGCCCCAACACCAGCTCCAGGGGTCCAACCCCTGAGCGCCCGAACCATAGCTGCAGGGGCCTAACCGCTGGGGGACCCCACCCCAGCTCCAACAGCCCAACCCCTGAGCGCCGGAACCATAGCTCCAGAGCCCTAACCCCTAGGGGCCCCAACCCCAGTCCCAGGAGCCCAACCCCTGGGGGCCCCAACACCAGCTCCAGGGGCCCAGCCCCTGAGCGCCTGAACCATAGCTCTAGGGGCCTAACCCCTGGGGCCCCAACACCAGCTCCAGGGGCCCAACCCCTGGGGGCCCCAACACCAGCTCCAGGGGCCCAACCCCTCAGCGCCCGAACCACAGCTCCAGGGGTCTAACCCCGGGGGCTCCAACCCCAGCTCCAGGGGTCCAACCCCGGAGCGCCCAAACCATAGCTGCAGGGGCATAACCCCTGGGGGCCCCCACCCCAGCTCCATCGTCCCAACCCCTGAGCGCCGGAACCATAGCTCCAGGGGCCTAACCCCTGAGCGCCAGAACCATAGCTCGAGGGGCCTAACCCCTTTGGGCCCCAACCCCAGCTCCAGGGGCCCAACCCCTGGGGGCCCCAACACCAGCTCCAGGGGCCTAACCCCTGAGCGCCCGAACCATAGCTCCAGGGGCCTAACCCCTAGGGGCCCCAACCCCAGCTCCAGAGGCCCAAACCCTGGGGGCCCCAACACCAGCTCCAAGGGCCCAACCCCTGAGCGCCCGAACTATAGCTCCAGGGGCCCAACCCCTGAGAGCCCGAACCATAACTCCAGGGGTATAACCCCTGGGGGCCCCCACCCCAGCTCCAATGGCCCAACCCCTGAGCGCCCGAACTATAGCTCCAGGGGCCTAACCCCTGGGGGTCCCAACCCCAGCCCCAGCAGCCCAACCCCTGGGGGCCCCAACACCAGCTCCAGGGACCCAACCCCTGAGCGCCCGAAACATCGCTCCAGGGGCCCAACCCCTGAGCGCCTGAACAATAGCTCCAGGGGCCTAATCCCTGGTGCCCCAACACCAGCTGCAGGGGCCCAACCCCTGGGGGCCCCAACACCAGCTCCAGGGGCCCAACCCCTGAGCGCCCGAACCATAGCTCCAGGGGCCCAAACCCTGAGCGCCCGAACCATAGCTCCAGGGGCCTATCCCCTGGGGCCCCAACACCAGCTGCAGGGGTCCAACCCCTGGGGGCCATAACACCAGGTCAAGGGGCCCAACCCCTGAGCGCACGAACCATAGCTACAGGGGCCTAATCCCTGGGAGCCCCAAAACCAGCTCCAAGGGCCCAACCCCTGAGCATCCGAACCATACCTCCAGGGGCCTAACCCCTGGGGGCCCCAACACCAGCTCCTAGGGCCCTACCCCTGAGTGCCCGAACCATAGCTCCCGGGGCCTAACCACAGGGGGCCCCCACCCCAGCTCCAAGGGCCCAACCCCTGAACGCCCGAACCATAGCGCCAGGGGTCTAACCCATGGGGCCCCAACCCCAGGTCCAGGAGCCAAACCCCTGGAGCCCTCGACCCCAGCTCCAGGGGCCCAACCCCTGAGCGCCCGAACCATAGCTCCAGGGGCCCAACCCCTGAGCGCCCGATCCCTAGCTCCAGGGGCCTAACCCCTGGGGCCCCAACACCAGCTCCAGGGGACCAACCCCTGGGGGCCCCAACACCAGCTCCAGGGGTTCAACCCCTGGGGGCCATAACACCAGCTTCAGGGGCCCAACCCCTGAGCGCCCGAACCATAGCTCCAGGGGCCTAATCCCTGGGGGCCCCAAAACCAGCTCCAAGGGCCCAACCCCTGAGCATCCGAACGATACCTCCAGGGGCCTAACCCTTGTGGGGCCCAACACCAGCGCCAGGGGCCCAACCCCTGAGCCCCCGAACCATAGCTCCAGGTGCCTAACCCCTGGGGGCCCCCACCCCAGCTCCAGGGGCCCAAACCCTGGGGCCCTCGACCCCAGCTCCAGGTGCCCAACCCCTGAGCGCCCGTACCACAGCTCCAGGGGCCTAACCCCTGGGGGCCAAAACCACAGCTCCAGCGGCCCAACCCCTGAGGGCCCCAACACCAGCTCCAGGGGTCCAAACCCTGAGCGCCCGAACCATAGCTCCAGGGGCCTAACCCCTGGGGCCCCAACCCCAGCTCCAGGGGCCCAACCCCTGAGGCCCTCGACCCGAGCTCCAGGGGCCCAACCCCTGAGCGCCCGTACCACAGCTCCAGGGGCCTAACCCCTGGGGGCCCAAACCCCAGCTCCAGCGGCCCAACCCCTGGGGACCCCAACACCAACTCCGGGGCCCAAACCCTGAGTGCCCGAACCATAGCTCCAGGGGCCTAACCCCTGGGGCCCCAACACCAGCTCCAGGAGCCCAACCCCTGGGGGCCGAAGCACCAGCTCCAGGGGCCGAACCCCAGAGCGCCCTAACCATAGCTCCAGGGGCCCAACCCCTGGGGGCCCCAACACCAGCTCCAGGGGCCCAACCCCTCAGCGCCAGAACCATAGCTCAAGGGGCCTAATCCCTGGGGCCCCAACACCAGCTCCTGGGGCCCAGCCCCTGGGGCCCCAACACCATCTCCAGGGGCCCAACACCTGAGCGCCCAAACCATAGCTCCAGGGGCATAACCCCTGGGGGCCGCAACCACAGCTCCAGGGGCCCAAACCCTGGGGGCCCCATCACCAGCTCCAGGGGCCCAACCACAGAGCGCCCGAACCATAGCTCCAGGGGCCTAAACCCTGGGGCCCCAACACCAATTCCAGGGGCCCAACCCCTGGGGGCCCTAACACCAGCTCCAGGGTCCCAACCCCTGAGCGCCCGAACCATAGCTCCATTGGCCTAATCCCTGGGGGCCCAACACCAGCTCCAAGGACCCAACCCCTGAGCGCCCGAACAATACCTCCAGAGGCCTAACCCCTGGGGGCCCCAACACCAGCTCCTCGGGCCCTACCCCTGAGTGCCCGAACCATAGCTCCCGGGGCCTAACCACTGGGGGCCCCCACCCCAGCTCCAAGGGCCCAACCCCTGAACGCCCGAACCATAGCGCCAGGGGCCTAACCCCTGGGGCCCCAACACCAGCTCCAGGGGCCCAACCCCTGGGAGCCCCAACACCAGCTCCAGGGGCCCAACCCCTGAGCGCCCGAACCATAGCTCCAGGGGACTAACCCCCGGGGGCCCCAACCCCAGGTCCAGGAGCCAAACCCCTGGAGCCCTCGACCCCAGCTCCAGGGGCCCAACCCCTGAGCGCCCGAACCATAGCTCCAGGGGCCTAACCCCTGGGGCCCAAACACCAGCTCCAGGGGACCAACCCCTGGGGGCCCCAACACCAGCTCCAGGGGCTCAAACCCTGAGCGCCCGAACCATAGCTCCAGGGGCCTAACCCCTGGGGCCCCAACACCAGCTCCAGGAGCCCAACCCCTGGGGGCCCCAACAACAGCTCCAGGGGCCCAACCCCAGAGCACCCTAACCATAGCTCCAGGGGCCCAACCCCTGGGGGCCCCAACACCAGCTCCAGGGGCCCAACCCCTCAGCGCCAGAACCATAGCTCCAGGGGTCTAACACCCGGGGGCTCCAGCCCCAGCTCCAGGGGTCCAACCCCTGAGCGCCCGAACCGTAGCTGCAGGGGTCTAACCCCTAGGGGCCCCCACCCCAGCTCCAACGGCCCAAACCCTGGGGGCCCCAACACCAGCTCCAGGGGCTCAACCCCTGAGCGCCCGAACCATCGCTCCAGGGGCCCAACCCCTGAGCGCCTGAACCATAGGTCCAGCGGTCTAACCCCTGGGGCCCCAACACCAGCTCCAGGGGCCCAACCCCTGGGGGCCCCAATAAAAGGCTCCAGGGGCCCAACCCCTGAGCGCCCGAACCATAGCTCCAGGGGCCTAAACCCCGGGGGCCCCAACCACAGCTGCAGGAGCCCAACCCCTGCGGACCCCAAACCAGCTCTAGGATCCCAACCCCTGAGCGCCCGAACCATCGCTCCAGGGACCCAACCCATGAGCGCCTGAACCATAGCTCCAGGGGCCTAATCCCTGGGGCCCCAACACCAGCTAGAGGGGCCCAACCCCTGGGGGCCCCAACACCAGCTAAAGGGGCCCAACCCCTGAGCGCCCGAACCATAGCTCCAGGGGCCTAACGCCTGGGGGCCCCAATACCACCTCCAGGGGCCCAACCTCTGAGCGCTCGAACAATACCTCCAGGGGCCTAATCCCTGGGTGCCCCAACACTAGCTCCAGGGGCCCAACCCCTGAGCGCTCGAACTATAGCTACAGGGGCCTGACCCCTGGGGGCCCCCACCCCATCTCCAAGGGCCCAAAACCTGAGCGCCCGAAGCATAGTTCCAGGGGCCTAACCCCTGGGGCCCCAACACCAGCGCCAGGGGCCCAACCCCTGGGGGCCCCAAAACCAGCTCCAGGGGCCCAACCCCTGAGCGCCCGAACCATAGCTCCAGGGGCCTAACCCCTGGGGGCCCCAACACCAGCTCCAGGGGTCCAACCTCTGAGCGCCCGAACCATAGCTGCAGGGGCCTAACCCCTGGAGGCCCCCACCCCAGCTCCAACGGCCCAACCCCTGAGCGCCGGAACCATAGCTCCAGGGGCGTAACCCCTGGGGGCCCCAACCCCAGCCCCAGGAGCCCAACCCCTGGGGGTCCCAACACCAGCTCCAGGGGCCCAACCCCTGAGCGCCCGAACCATAGCTCCAGGGGCCTAACCCCTGGGGCCCCAACACCAGCTCCAGGGGCCCAACCTCTGGGGGTCCCAACAAAGGCTCCAGGGGACCAAACCCTCAGCGCCCGAACCATAGCTCCAGGGGTCTAACCCCCGGGGGCTCCACCCCGAGCTCCAGGAGCCGAACCCCTGGGGGCCCCAACAACAGCTCAAGGGTCCAAACCTCTGAGCGCCCGTACCATAGCTCCAGGGGCCTAACACCCGGGGGCCCCAACCACAGCTCCAGGGGCCCAACCCCTGCGGACCCCAACACCAGCTCCACGAGCCCAACCCCTGAGCGCACGAACCATAGCTCCGGGGGCCTAATCCCTGGGGGCCTCAACAGCAGCTGCAAGGGCCCAACCCCTGAGCGCCTAAACCATAGCTCCAGGGGCCTAACCCCTGGGGGCCCCCACCCCAGCTCCAAGGGCCCAACCCCTGAGCGCCCGAACCATAGCTCCAGGGGCCCAACCCCTGAGCGCCCGAACCATAGCTCCAGGGGCCTAATCCCTCGGGCCCCAACACCAGCTCCAGAGCCCTAACCCCTCAGGACTCCAACACCAGCTCCAGGGGCCCAATCCCTGAGAGCCCGAACCATATCTCCAGGGGGCTAACCCCTGGAGACCCGAATCCCAGCTCCAGGGGCCCAACCCCTGGGGGCCCCAACACCAGCTCCAGGGGCCCAACCCCTGAGCGCCCGAACCATAGATCCAGGGGCCTAAACCCCGGGGGCCCGAACCCCAGCTCCAGGGGCCAAACCCCTGGGGGCCCCAACACCAGCTCCAGGGTTGCAACCCCTGAGCGCCCGAACGATTGCCCCAGGGGCCTAACCCCTGGGGGCCCCAACACAAGCTCCAGGGGCCCAACCCCTGAGCGCTCGAACAATACGTCCAGGGGCCTAACCCATGGGGGCCCCAACACCAGCTCCAGGGGCCCAACCCCTGAGCACTCGAACCATAGCTACAGGGGCCTAACCCCTGGGGGCCCCCACATCAGCTCCAAGGGCCCAAAACCTGAGCGCCCGAACCATAGCTCCAGGGGCCTCACTCCTGGGGCCCCAACACCAGCGCCAGGGGCCCAACCCCTGGGGGCCCCAACACCAGCTCCAGGGGCCCAACGCCTGAACGCCCGAACCATAGCTCCAGGGGCCTGACCCCTGGGGCCCCAAGACCAGCTCCAGGGGCCCAGCCCCTGGGGGCCCCAACACCAGTCCAGGGGCCCAACCCCTGAGCGCCCGAAGCATAGCTCGAGGGGCCTAAAACCTCGGGGCCCCAACACCAGCTACAGGGGCCCAACCCCTGAGCGCCAGAATAATACCTCCAGGGACCTAACCCCTATGGGCCCCAACACCATCTCCAGGGGTCCAACCTCTGAGCGCACGAACCGTAGCTGCAGGGGCCTAACCGCTGGGGGACCCCACCCCAGCTCCAACGGCCCGACCTCTGAGCATCGGAACCATAGCTCCAGGGGCCTAACCCCTGGGGGCCCCAACCCCAGCTCTAGGAGCCCAACCCCTGGGGGCCACAACACCGGCTCCAGGGGCCCAACCCCTGAGCGCCCGAACCATAGCTCCAGGGGCATTACCCCTGGGGCCCCAACACCAGCTCCAGGGGCCCAACCCCTGGGGGCCCCAACATCAGCTCCGGGGGTCTAACCCCTGAGCGCCCGAACCATAGCTGCAGGGGCCTAACCCCTGGGGGCCCCAACCCTAGCCCCAGGAGCCCAACCCCTGGGGGCCCCAACACCAGCTCCAGGTTCCCAACAACTGAGCGCCCGAACCATCGCTCCAGGGGCCCAACCCCTGAGCGACCGAACCATAGCTCCAGAGGCCTAACCCACGGGGGTCCCAACCCCAGGTCCAGGGGCCAAACCCCTGGAGCCCTCGACCCCAGCTCCAGGGGCCCAAACCCTGAGCGCCCGAACCATAGCTCCAGGGGCCTAACCCCTGGGGCCCCAAGACCAGCTCCAGGGGCCAAACCCCTGGGGCCCCAACACCATCTCCAGGGGCCCAACCCCTGAGCGCCCGAAACATAGCTCCAGGGGCCTAACTCCTGGGGCCCCAACACCAGCTCCAGGGGTCCAACCCCTGGGGGCCCTAACACCAGCTCCAGGGGCCCAACCCCTGAGCGCCCGAACCATAGCTCCAGGGGTCTAATCCCTGGGGGCCCCAAAACCAGCTCCAAGGGCCCAACCCCTGAGCAGCCAAACGATACCTCCAGGGGCCTAACCCCTGGGGGCCCCAACACCAGCTGCAGGGGATCAACCCCTGAGCGCCCAAACTATACCTCCAGGGGCCTAACCCCTGGGGGACCCAACACCAGCTCCAGGGGCCCAACCCCTGGGGCCCTCGACCTCAGCTCCAGGGGCCCAACCCCTGAGCGCCCGAACCATAGCTCCAGGGGCTTAAACCCTGGGGCCCCAACACCAGCTCCAGGGGCCCAACCCCTGGGGGCCCCAACACCAGCTCCAGGGGCCCAACCCCTCAGGGCTCGAACCATAGCTCCAGGGGTCTAACCCCCGGGGGCTCCAACCCCAGCTCCAGTGGTCCAACCCCTGAGCGCCCGAACCATAGCTTCAGGGGCCTATCCCCTGGGGGCCAACACCCCAGCTCCAACGGCCCAACCCCTGAGCGCCGGAACCATAGCTCCAGGGGCCTAACCCCTGGGGGCCCCAACCCTAGCCCCAGGAGCCCAACCCCTGGGGACCCCAACACCAGCTCCAGGTTCCCAACCCCTGAGCGCCCGAACCAACGCTCCAGGAGCCCAACCCCTTAGCGACCGAACCATAGCTCCAGGGGCCTAACCCCTGGGGGCCCCAACCCCAGGTCTAGGGGCCAAACCCCTGGAGCCCTCGACCCCAGCTCCAGGGGCCCAACCCCTGAGCGCCCGAACCATAGCTCCAGGGGCCTAACCCCTGGGACCCCAACACCAGCTCCAGGGGCCAAACCCCTGGGGCCCCAACACCATCTCCAGGGGCCAAACCCCTGAGCGCCCGAAACATAGCTCCAGGGGCCTAACTCCTGGGGCCCCAACACCAGCTCCAGGGGTCCAACCCCTGGGGGCCCTAACACCAGCTCCAGGGGCCCAACCCCTGAGCGCCCAAACCATAGCTCCAGGGGCCTAATCCCTGGGGGCCCCAAAACCAGCTCCAAGGGCCCAACCCCTGAGCGCCCAAACGATACCTCCAGGGGCCTTAACCCTTGGGGGCCCCAACACCAGCTCCAGGGGCCCAACCCCTGAGCGCCCAAACGATACCTCCAGAGGCCTAACCCCTGGGGGCCCCAACACCAGCTCCAGGGGCCCAACCCCTGGGGCTCTCGACCTCAGCTCCAGGGGCCCAACCCCTGAGCGCCCGTACCACAGCTCCAGGGTCCTAATCCCTGGGGGCCCACACCCCAGCTCCAGCGGCCCAACCCCTGGGGGCCCCAAAACCAGCTCCAGGGGCCCAACCCCTGGGGGCCCCAACACCAGCTCCAGGGGCCAAACCCCAGAGCGCCCTAATCAAAGCTCCAGGGGCCCAACCCCTGAGGGCCCCAACACCAGCTCCAGGGGGCCAACCCCTGAGCGCCAGAACCATAGCTCGAGGGGCCTAACCCCTTTGGGCCCCAACCCCAGCTCCAGGGGCCCAACCCCTGGGGGCCCCAACACCAGCTCCAGGGGCCCAACCCCTGAGCGCCCGAACCATAGCTCCAGGGGCCTAACCCCTAGGGGCCCCAACCCCAGCTCCAGAGGCCCAACCCCTGGGGGCCCCAACACCAGTTCCAAGGGCCCAACCCCTGAGCGCACGAACCATAGCTACAGGAGCCTAATCCCTGGGAGCCCCAAAACCAGCTCCAAGGGCCCAACCCCTGAGCGTCCGAACCATACCTCCAGGGGCCTAACCCCTGGGGGCCCCAACACCAGCTCCTAGGGCCCTACCCCTGAGTGCCCGAACCATAGCTCCCGGGGCCTAACCACTGGGGGCCCACACCCCAGCTCCAAGGGCCCAACCCCTGAACGCCCGAACCATAGCGCCAGGGGTCTAACCCATGGGGCCCCAACCCCAGGTCCAGGAGCCAAAACCCTGGAGCCCTCGACCCCAGCTCCAGGGGCCCAACCCCTGAGCGCCCGAACCATAGCTCCAGGGGCCCAACCCCTGAGCGCCCGATCCCTAGCTCCAGGGGCCTAACCCCTGGGGCCCCAACACCAGCTCCAGGGGACCAACCCCTGGGGGCACCAACACCAGCTCCAGGGGTTCAACCCCTGGGGGCCATAACACAAGCTTCAGGGGCCCAACCCCTGAGCGCCCGAACCATAGCTCCAGGGGCCTAATCCCTGGGGGCCCCAAAACCAGATCTAAGGGCCCAACCCCTGAGCATCCGAACGATACCTCCAGGGGCCTAACCCTTGGGGGGCCCAACACCAGCGCCAGGGGCCCAACCCCTGAGCGCCCGAACCATAAGTCCAGGTGCCTAACCCCTGGGGGCCCCCACCCCAGCTCCAGGGGCCCAAACCCTGGGGCCCTCGACCCCAGCTCCAGGTGCCCAACCCCTGAGCGCCCGTACCACAGCTCCAGGGGCCTAACCCCTGGGGGCCAAAACCACAGCTCCAGCGGCCCAACCCCTGATGGCCCCAACACCAGCTCCAGGGGTCCAAACCCTGAGCGCCCGAACCATAGCTCCAGGGGCCTAACCCCTGGGGCCCCAACCCCAGCTCCAGGGGCCCAACCCCTGGGGCCCTCGACCCGAGCTCCAGGGGCTCAACCCCTGAGCGCCCATACCACAGCTCCAGGGGCCTAACCCCTGGGGGCCCAAACCCCAGCTCCAGCGGCCCAACCCCTGGGGACCCCAACACCAACTCCAGGGGCCCAAACCCTGAGTGCCCGAACCATAGCTCCAGGGGCCTAACCCCTGGGGCCCCAACAAGAGCTCCAGGAGCCCAACCCCTGGGGGCCGAAGCACCAGCTCCAGGGGCCGAACCCCAGAGCGCCCTAACCATAGCTCCAGGGGCCCAACCCCTGGGGGCCCCAACACCAGCTCCAGGGGCCCAACCCCTCAGCGCCAGAACCATAGCTCAAGGGGCCTAATCCCTGGGGCCCCAACACCAGCTCCAGGGGTCCAACCCCTGGGGGCCCTAACACCAGCTCCAGGGGCCCAACCCCTGAGCGCCCAAACCATAGCTCCAGGGGCCTAATCCCTGGGGGCCCCAAAACCAGCTCCAAGGGCCCAACCCCTGAGCGCCCAAACGATACCTCCAGGGGCCTTAACCCTTGGGGGCCCCAACACCAGCTCCAGGGGCCCAACCCCTGAGCGCCCAAACGATACCTCCAGAGGCCTAACCCCTGGGGGCCCCAACACCAGCTCCAGGGGCCCAACCCCTGGGGCCCTCGACCTCAGCTCCAGGGGCCCAACCCCTGAGCGCCCGTACCACAGCTCCAGGGTCCTAATCCCTGGGGGCCCACACCCCAGCTCCAGCGGCCCAACCCCTGGGGGCCCCAAAACCAGCTCCAGAGGCCCAACCCCTGGGGGCCCCAACACCAGCTCCAGGGGCCAAACCCCAGAGCGCCCTAATCATAGCTCCAGGGGCCCAACCCCTGAGGGCCCCAACACCAGCTCCAGGGGGCCAACCCCTGAGCGCCAGAACCATAGCTCGAGGGGCCTAACCCCTTTGGGCCCCAACCCCAGCTCCAGGGGCCCAACCCCTGGGGGCCCCAACACCAGCTCCAGGGGCCCAACCCCTGAGCGCCCGAACCATAGCTCCAGGGGCCTAACCCCTAGGGGCCCCAACCCCAGCTCCAGAGGCCCAACCCCTGGGGGCCCCAACACCAGTTCCAAGGGCCCAACCCCTGAGCGCACAAACCATAGCTACAGGGGCCTAACCCCTGTGGGCCCCAACACCAGCTCCTAGGGCCCTACCCCTGAGTGCCCGAACCATAGCTCCCGGGGCCTAACCACTGGGGGCCCACACCCCAGCTCCAAGGGCCCAACCCCTGAACGCCCGAACCATAGCGCCAGGGGTCTAACCCATGGGGCCCCAACCCCAGGTCCAGGAGCCAAAACCCTGGAGCCCTCGACCCCAGCTCCAGGGGCCCAACCCCTGAGCGCCCGAACCATAGCTCCAGGGGCCCAACCCCTGAGCGCCCGATCCCTAGCTCCAGGGGCCTAACCCCTGGGGCCCCAACACCAGCTCCAGGGGACCAACCCCTGGGGGCACCAACACCAGCTCCAGGGGTTCAACCCCTGGGGGCCATAACACAAGCTTCAGGGGCCCAACCCCTGAGCGCCCGAACCATAGCTCCAGGGGCCTAATCCCTGGGGGCCCCAAAACCAGATCCAAGGGCCCAACCCCTGAGCATCCGAACGATACCTCCAGGGGCCTAACCCTTGTGGGGCCCAACACCAGCGCCAGGGGCCCAACCCCTGAGCGCCCGAACCATAGGTCCAGGTGCCTAACCCCTGGGGGCCCCCACCCCAGCTCCAGGGGCCCAAACCCTCGGGCCCTCGACCCCAGCTCCAGGTGCCCAACCCCTGAGCGCCCGAACCAAAGCTCCAGGGGCATAACCCCTGGGGGCCGCAACCACAGCTCCAGGGGCCCAAACCCTGGGGGCCCCATCACCAGCTCCAGGGGCCCAACCACAGAGCGCCCGAACCATAGTTCCAGGGGCCTAAACCCTGGGGCCCCAACACCAATTCCAGGGGCCCAACCCCTGGGGGCCCTAACACCAGCTCCAGGGTCCCAACCCCTGAGCGCCCGAACCATAGCTCCATTGGCCTAATCCCTGGGGGCCCAACACCAGCTCCAAGGACCCAACCCCTGAGCGCCCGAACAATACCTCCAGAGGCCTAACCCCTGGGGGCCCCAACACCAGCTCCTCGGGCCCTACCCCTGAGTGCCCGAACCATAGCTCCCGGGGTCTAACCACTGGGGGCCCCCACCCCAGCTCCAAGGGCCCAACCCATAAACGCCCGAACCATGGCGCCAGGGGCCTAACCCCTGGGGCCCCAACACCAGCTCCAGGGGCCCAACCCCTGGGAGCCCCAACACCAGCTCCAGGGGCCCAACCCCTGAGCGCCTGAACCATAGCTCCAGGGGACTAACCCCCGGGGGCCCCAACCCCAGGTCCAGGAGCCAAACCCCTGGAGCCCTCGACCCCAGCTCCAGGGACCCAACCCCTGAGCGCCCGAACCATAGCTCCAGCGGCCTAACCCCTGGGGCCCCAACACCAGCTCCAGGGGACCAACCCCTGGGGGCCCCAACATCAGCTCCAGGGGCCCAACCCTTGGGGCCCTCGACCCCAGCTCCAGTGGCCCAACCCCTGAGCGCCCGAACTATAGCTCCAGGGGTCCAACCCCTGAGAGCCCGAACCATAACTCCAGGGGTATAACCCCTGGGGGCCCCCACCCCAGCTCCAATGGCCCAACCCCTGAGCGCCCGAACTATAGCTCCAGGGGCCTAACCCCTGGGGGTCCCAACCCCAGCCCCAGCAGCCCAACCCCTGGGGGCCCCAACACCAGCTTCAGGGACCCAACCCCTGAGCGCCCGAAACATCGCTCCAGGGGCCCAACCCCTGAGCGCCTGAACAATAGCTCCAGGGGCCTAATCCCTGGTGCCCCAACACCAGCTGCAGGGGCCCAACCCCTGGGGGCCCCAACACCAGCTCCAGGGGCCCAACCCCTGAGCGCCCGAATCACAGCTCCAGGGGCCTAACTCCCGGGGGCCCCAACCCCAGGTCCAGGAGCCAAACCCCTGGAGCCCTCGACCCCAGCTCCAGGGGCCCAACCCCTGAGCGCCCGAACCATAGCTCCAGGGGCCCAAACCCTGAGCGCCCGAACCATAGCTCCAGGGCCCTAACCCCTGGGGCCCCAACACCAGCTCCAGGGGCCCAACCCCTGAGCGCCCGAACCATAGCTCCAGGGGCATATCCCCTGGGGCCCCAACACCAGCTGCAGGGGTCCAACCCCTGGGGGCCATAACACCAGGTCCAGGGGCCCAACCCCTGAGCGCACGAACCATAGCTACAGGGGCCTAATCCCTGGGGGCCCCAAAACCAGCTCCAAGGGCCCAACCCCTGAGCATCCGAACGATACCTCCAGGGGCCTAACCCTTGGGGGGCCCAACACCAGCGCCAGGGGCCCAACCCCTGAGCGTCTGAACCATAGCTCCAGGGGCCTAACCCCTGGGGGCCCCCACCCCAGCTCCAGGGGCACAAACCCTGGGGGCCCCACCACCAGCTCCAGGGGCCCAACCCCTGGGGGCCCCAACAACAGCTCCAGGGGCCCAACCCCTGAGCGCCCAAACCATAGCTCCAGGGGCCTAACCCCTGAGCACCCGAACCATAGCTCCAGGGGCCTAAACCCCGGGTGCACCAACCCCAGCTCCAGGGGCCCAACCCCTGGGGCTCTCGACCCCAGCTCTAGGGGCCCAACCCCTGAGCGCCCGAACTATAGCTCCAGGGACCCAACGCCTGAGCGCCCGAACCATAGCTCCAGGGGCCTAACCCCCGGTGCCCCAACCCCAGGTCCAGGGGCGCAACCTCTGGGGGCCCCAACACCAGCTCCAGGGTTCCAACCCCTGAGCGCCCGAATCATAGCTCCAGGGGCCTAACCCCTAGGGGCTCCAACACCAGCTCCAGGGGCCCAACCATTGAGCGCTCGAACAATACCTCCAGGGGCCTAACCCCTGAGGGCCCCAACACCAGCTCCAGGGGCCCAACCCCTCAGCGCCTGAACCATAGCTCCAGGGGTCTAACCCCCGGGGGTTCCAAAACCAGCTCCAGGGGTCCAACCCCTGAGCGCCCGAACCATAGCTCCAGAGGCCTAACCCCTGGGGCCCCAACACCAGCTCCAGGGGCCCAACCCCTAGGGTCCCCAACAACAGCTCCAGGGACCCAACCCCTGAGCGCCCGAACCATAGCTCCAGGGTCCTAACCCCTGGGGGCCCCAACCACAGATCCAGGGGCACAAACCCTGGGGGCCCCACCACCAGCTCCAGGGGCCCAACCCCTGGGGGCCCCAACAACAGCTCCAGGGGCCCAACCCCTGAGCGCCCAAACCATAGCTCCAGGGGCCTAACCCCTGAGCACCCGAACCATAGCTCCAGGGGCCTAAACCCCGGGTGCACCAACCCGACCTCCAGGGGCCCAACCCCTGGGGCTCTCGATCCGAGCTCTAGAGGCCCAACCCCTGAGCGCCCGAACTATAGCTACAGGGGCCCAACGCCTGAGCGCCCGAACCATAGCTCCAGGGGCCTAACCCCCTGTGCCCCAACCCCAGGTCCAGGGGCCCAAACTCTGGGGGCCCCAACACCAGCTCCAGGGTTCCAACCCCTGAGCGCCCGAACCATAGCTCCAGGGGCCTAACCCCTAGGAGCTCCAACACCAGGTCCAGGGGCCCAACCCCTGAGCGCTCGAACAATACCTCCAGGGGCCTAACCCCTGGGGGCCCCAACACCAGCTCCAGGGGCCCAACCCCTCAGCGCCTGAACCATAGCTCCAGGGGTCTAACCCCCGGGGGTTCCAAAACCAGCTCCAGGGGTCCAACCCCTGAGCGCCCGAACCATAGCAGCAGGGGCCTTACCCCTGGGGGCCCCAACACCAGCTCCAGGGGCCCAAACCCTGAGGGCCTGAACCATAGCTCCAGGGGCCTAACCCCCGGGGGCCACAACCCCAGGTCCAGGGGCCAAACCCCTGGAGCCCTCGACCCCAGCTCCAGGGGCCCAAACCATGAGCGCCCGAACCATAGCTCCAGGGGCCCAATCCCTGACCGCCCGAAACATAGCTCCAGGGGCCCAACCCCTGGGGGCCCCAACACCAGCTCCAGGATCCCAATCCCTGAGCGCCCGAACAATACCTCCAGGGGCCTAACCCCTGGGTGACCCAACACTAGCTCCAGGGGCTCAACCCCTGAGCGCCCGAATCATAGCTCCAGGGGCCTAACCCCTAAACGCCCGAACCATAGTTCCAGGGGCCCAACCCCTGGGGGCCCCAACACCAGCTCCAGGGGCGTAACCCCTAAGCGCCCGAACCATAGCTCCAGGGGCCCAACCCCTGGGGGCAGCAACCCCAGCTCCAGGGGCCCAACCCCTGGGGCCCTCGACCCCAGCTCCAGGGGCCCAACCCCTGAGCGCCAGAACCATAGACCAAGGGGCCCAACCCCTAAGCGCCCGAACCATAGCTCCAGGGGCCCAACCCCTGTGGGCCCCAACACCAGCTCCAGGGGCCCAACCCCTGAGCGCCCGAACCATAGCTCCAGGGGCCTAACACCTGGGGGCCCCAAACCCAGCTCCACGGGCCCAACCACTGGGGGCCCCAACACCAGCTCCAGGGGCCCAAACCCTGAGCGCCCGAACCATAGCTCCAGGGGCCTAACCCATAGGGGCCCAAACCCCAGCTCCAGGGGCCCAAACCCTGGGGGCCCCAACACCAGCTCCAAGGACCCAACCCCTGAGCGCCCGAACCATAGCTCCAGGGGCCTAAGCCCCGGGGGCCCCAACCCCAGCGCCAGGGGCCCAACCCCTGGGGCCCTCGACCCCAGCTCTAGCGGCCCAACCCCTGAGTGCCCAAACTATAGCTCCAGGGGCCCAACCCCTCAGC
The DNA here is from genome assembly GCF_025201925.1 of Gopherus flavomarginatus. NCBI lineage: Eukaryota > Metazoa > Chordata > Testudines > Testudinidae > Gopherus > Gopherus flavomarginatus. Next base: position 66,434 of record NW_026115160.1, read on the forward strand.
GCCCGAACCATAGCTCAAGGGGCCTAATCCCTGGGGCCCCAACACCAGCTCCAGGGCCCCAACCCCTGGGGGCCCCAACACCAGCTCCAGGGTCCCAACCCCTGAGCGCCCGAACCATAGCTCCAGGGGCCTAATCCCTGGGGGCCCAACACCAGCTCCAAGGACCCAAACCCTGAGCGCCCGAACAATACCTCCAGGGGCCTAACCCCTGGGGGCCCCAAAACCAGCTCCTCGGGCCCTACCCCTGAGTGCCCGAATCATAGCTCCAGGGGCCTAACCACTGGGGGCCGCCACCCCAGCTCCAAGGGCCCAACCCCTGAGCGCCCGAACCATAGCGCCAGGGGCCTAACCCCCAGGGGCCCCAACCCCAAATCCACGGGCAAAACCCCTGGAGCCCTCGACCCCAGCTCCAGGGGCCCAACCCCTGAGCGCCCGAACCCTAGCTCCAGGGGCCTAACCCCTGGGGCCCCAACACCAGCTCCAGGGGCCTAATCCCTGGGGGCCCCAGCACCAGCTCCAGGGGCCCAACCCCTGAGCACCCGAACCATAGCTCCAGGGGCCTAACCCCTGGGGCCCCAACACCAGCTCCAGGGGTCCAACCCCTAGGGGCCTAACACCAGCTCCAGGGGCCCAACCCCTGAGCACCCGAATCATAGCTCCAGGGGCCTAACCACTGGGGGCCGCCACCCCAGCTCCAAGGGCCCAACCCCTGAGCGCCCGAACCATAGCGCCAGGGGCCTAACCCCCAGGGGCCCCAACCCCAATTCCACGGGCAAAACCCCTGGAGCCCTCGACCCCAGCTCCAGGGGCCCAACCCCTGAGCGCCCGAACCCTAGCTCCAGGGGCCTAACCCCTGGGGCCCCAACACCAGCTCCAGGGGCCCAACCCCTGGGGGCCCCAGCACCAGCTCCAGGGGCCCAACCCCTGAGCACCCGAACCATAGCTCCAGGGGCCCAACCCCTGGGGGCCCCCTGCCCAGCTCCAGAGGCCCAACCCCTGAGCGCCCGAACCATAGCTCCAGGGGCCCAACCCCTGAGAGCAAGAACCATATCTCCAGGGGCCTAACCCCTGGGGGCCCAAACCCCAGTTCCAGGGGCCCAACCCCTGGGGGCCCCAACACCAGCTCCAGGGGCCCAACCCCTCAGCGCCCGAACCATAGATTCAAGGGTTCAAACCCCCTGGGGCTCCAACACCAGCTCCAGGAGCCCAACCCCTGGGGGCCCCAACACCAGCTCCATTGTCCCAACCCCTGAGCGCCCGAACCATAGCTCCAGGGGCCTAACCCCTGGGGCCCCAACACCAGCTCCAGGGACCCAACCCCTGGGGGCCCCAACACCAGCTCCAGGGGCCCAACCCCTGAGCGCCCGAACCATAGCTCCAGGGGCCTAACCCCTGGGGGCCCCAACCCCAGCTCCAGGGGCCCAACCCCTGACGGCCCCAACACCAGTTCCAGGGGCCCAACCATTGAGAGCCCGAACCATAGCTCCAGGGGCCCAACCCCTGACAGCCCCAACAACATTTCCAGGGGCCCAACCCTGAGCGCCCGAACCATAGCTCCAGGGGCCTAACCCCTCGGGGCCCCAACACCAGCTTCAGGGGCCCAACCCCTGAGCGCCCGAACCATAGCTGCAGGGGCCTAACCCCTAGGGGCACCACCCCAGCTCCAATGGTCCAACCCCTGAGTGCCGGAACCATAGGTCCAGGGGCCTAACCCCTGGGGGCCCCAACCCCAGCCCAGGAACCCAACCCCTGGGGGCCCTAACACCAGCTCCAGGGGCCAGACCCCTGAGCGCCCGAACCATAGCTCCAGGGGCCTAATCCCTGGGGCCGCAACACCAGCTCCAGGGGCCCAACCCCTGGGGGCCCCAACACCAGCTCCAGGGGTCCAACCCCTCAGCGCCCGAACCATAGCTCCAGGGGTCTAACCCCCGGGGGCTCCAACCGCAGGTCCAGGGCCCAACCCCTGGGGGCCCCAACGCCAGACCCATTGTCCCAACCCATGAGCGCCCGAACCATAGCTCCAGGGGCCTAATCCCTGGGGGCCTCAACAACAGCTCTAGGGGCCCAACCCCTGAGCGCCCAAAAAATACCTCCAGGGGCCTAACCCCTCTGGGCCCCAACACCAGCTCTTGGAGTCCAACCCCTGAGCGCCCGAACCATAGCTCCAGGGGCCTAACCCCTGGGGCCCCAACACCAGCTCCAGGGGCCCAACCCCTGGGGGCCCCAACACCAGCTCCAGGGGTCCAACCCCTCAGCGCCCGAACCATAGCTCCAGGGGTCTAACCCCCGGGGGCTCCAACCGCAGGTCCAGGGCCCAACCCCTGGGGGCCCCAACGCCAGACCCATTGTCCCAACCCATGAGCGCCCGAACCATAGCTCCAGGGGCCTAATCCCTGGGGGCCTCAACAACAGCTCTAGGGGCCCAACCCCTGAGCGCCCAAAAAATACCTCCAGGGGCCTAACCCCTCTGGGCCCCAACACCAGCTCTTGGAGTCCAACCCCTGAGCGCCCGAACCATAGCTGCAGGGGCCTAACCCCTGGGGGCTCCCACCCCAGCTCCAACGGCCCAACCCCTGAGCGCCGGAACCATAGCTCCAGGGGCCTAACCCCTGGGGGCCCCAACCCCATCCCCAGGAGCAAAACCCCTGGGGGCCCCAACACCAGCTCCAGGGGCCCAACCCCTGAGCGCCCGAACCATAGCTCCAGGGGCCTCACCCCTGGGGCCCCAACACAAGCTCCAGGGGCCCAACCCCTGGGGGCCCCAACACCAGCTCCAGGGGCCCAAACCCTCAGCGTCCTAACCATAGCTCCAGGGGACTAACCCCCGGGGGCTCCAACCGCAGCTCCAGGGCCCAACCCCTGGGGGCCCCAACACCAGCTCCATTGTCCCAACAACTGAGCGCCCGAACAATACCTCCAGAGGCCTAACCCTTGCGGGCCCCAACACCAGCTCCAGGAGCCCAACCCCTGAGCGCCCGAACCATAGATCTAGGGGCCTAATCCCTGGGGGCCTCAACACCAGCTCCAAGGGCCCAACCCCTGAGCGCCAGAACGATCCCTCCAGGGGCCGAACCCCTGGGGGCCCCAACACCAGCTCCAGGGGCCCAGCCCCTGAGCGCCCGAACAATACCACCAGGGGCCTAACCCCTGTGGGCCCAAACACCAGCTCCAGAGGTCCAACCCCTGAGCGCCCAAACCATAGCTGCAGGGGCCTAACCCCTGGGGGCCCCCACCCCAGCTCCAACGGCCCAACCCCTGAGCGCCGGAACCATAGTTCCAGGGGCCTAACCCCTGGGGGCCCCAACCCCAGAACCAGGAGCCCAACCCCTGGGGGCCCCAACACCAGCTCCAGGGGCCCAACCCCTCAGCGCCCGAACCATAGATTCAAGGGTTCAAACCCCCTGGGGCTCCAACACCAGCTCCAGGAGCCCAACCCCTGGGGGCCCCAACACCAGCTCCATTGTCCCAACCCCTGAGCGCCCGAACCATAGCTCCAAGGGCATAACCCCCGGGGGCCCCAACCACAGCTCCAGGGGCCCAACCCCTGCGGGCCCCAACACCAGCTCCAGGAGCCCAACCCCTCGGGGCCCCAACACCAGCTCCAGGGGCCCAACCCCATAGCGCCCTAACCATAGCTCCAGGGGCCCAACCCCTGGGGGCCCCAACACCAGCTCCAGGGGCCAAACCATTCAGCGCCCGAACCATAGGTCCAGGGGTCTAACCCCCTGGGGCTCCAACACCAGCTCCAGGGGCCCAACCCCTGGGGGCCCCAACACCAGCTCCATTGTCCCAAACCGTGAGCGCCCGAACCATAGCTCCAGGGGCCCAACCCCTGGAGGCCCCAACACCAGCTCCAGGGGGCCAACCCCTCAGCGCCCGAACCATAGCTCCAGGGGCCTAAACCCTGGGGCCCCAACACCAGCTCCAGGGGCCCAATCCCTGGGGACCCCAACACCAGATCCAGGGTCACAATCCCTGAGCGCCCGAAATATAGCTCCAGGGGCCTAATCCCTGGGGGCCCAACACCAGCTCCAAGGGCCCAACACCTGAGCGCTCGAACAATACCTCCAGGAGCCTAAACCCTGGGGGCCCCAACACGAGCTCCAGGGGCCCAAACCCTGAGCGCTCGAACCATAGCTACAGGGCCCTAACCCCTGGGAGAACCCACCCCAGCTCCAAGGGCCCAAAACCTCGGCGCCCGAACCATAGCTGCAGGGGCCTAACCCCTGGGGGCCCCCACTCCAGCTCCAACGGCCCAAACCCTGAGCGCCGGAACCATAGCTCCACGGGCCTAAACCCTGGGGGCCCCAACCCCGCCCCAGGAGCTCAACCCCTGGGGGCCCCAACACGAGCGCCAGGGGCCTAACCCCTGAGCGCACGAACCATAGCTCCAGGGGCCTGACCCCTGGGGCCACAACACGAGCTCCAGGGGCCCAACCCCTGGGGGCCCCAACACCAGCTCCAGGGGCCCAAACCCTCAGCGCCCGAGCCATAGCTCCAGGGGTCTAACCCCCGGGGGCTCCAACCCCAGCTCCACGGCCCAACCCCTGTCGGCCCCAACACCAGCTCCAGGGGTCCAACCGCTGAGCGCCCGAACCATAGCTGCAGGGGCCTAACCCCTGGGGGCCCCCACCCCAGCTCCAACGGCCCAACCCCTGAGCGCCCGAACCATAGCTCCAGGGGCCTAACCCCTGGGGGCCCCAACCCCACCCCAGGAGCCCAACCTCTGGGGGCCCCAACACCAGCTCCAGGAGCCCAACCCCTGAGGGCCCCAACACCAGCTCCAGGGGCCCAACCCCTCAGCGACCGACCCATAGCTCCAGGGGTCTAACCCCCGGGGCCTTCAACCCCAGCTCCAGGGCTCAACACCTGGGGGCCCCAACACCAGCTCCAGGGGCCTAACCCCTGAGCGCACGAACCATAGCTCCAGGGGCCTGACCCCTGGGGCCACAACACGAGCTCCAGGGGCCCAACCCCTGGGGGCCCCAACACCAGCTACAGGGGCCCAAACCCTCAGCGCCCGAGCCATAGCTCCAGGGGTCTAACCCCCGGGGGCTCCAACCCCAGCTCCACGGCCCAACCCCTCTGGGCCCCAACACCAGCTCCAGGGGTCCAACCGCTGAGCGCCCGAAACATAGCTGCAGGGGCCTAACCCCTGGGGGCCCCAACCCCAGCTCCAACGGCCCAACCCCTGAGCGCCCGAACCATAGCTACAGGGGCCTAACCCCTGGGGGCCCCAACCCCACCCCAGGAGCCCAACCCCTGGGGCCCCAACACCAGCTCCAGGGGCCCAACCCCTGAGCGCC
>NW_026115161.1:0-71519 GCF_025201925.1 Gopherus flavomarginatus
GGTGGCGCTCAGGGGTTGGGTCCCTGGAGCTCGTGTTGGGGCCCCAGGGGCTCGGCCCCTGGAGCTGGAGTTGGGGCCCCAGGGGTTAGGCCCCTGGAGCTATGGTTCGGGCGCTCAGGGGTTGGGCCCCTGGGGCTATGGTTCGGGCGCTCAGGGGTTGGGCCCCTGGAGCTGGGGTCGAGGGCCCCAGGGGTTGGGCTCATGAAGCTGGGGTTGGGGCCCCCGGGGGTTAGGCCCCTGGAACTATGGTTCGGGCGCTCAGGGGTTGGGCCCTTGTAGCTGGGGTGGGGGCCCCCAGGGGTTAGGGCCCTGGAGCTATGGTTCGGGCGCTCAGGGGTTGGGCCCCTGGATCTGGTGTTGGGTCCTCCAGGGGTTGGGCCCCTGGAGGTATTTTTCTGGCGCTCAAGCGTTGGGCCCTTGGAGCTGGTGTTGGGGCCCCCAGGGGTTAGGCCCCTGGAGCTATGTTTCGGGCGCTCAGGGGTTGGGCCCCTGGAGCTGGTGTTGGGGCCCCCAGGGGTTGGGCCCCTGGAGCTGGTGTTGTGGCCCCAGGGATTAGGCCCCTGGAGCTATGGTTCGGGCGCTCAGGGGTTGGGCCCCTGGAGCTGGTGTTGGGGCCCCCAGGGTTTGGGCCCCTGGAGCTGTGGTTGGGGCCTCCAGGGGTTAGGCCTCTGGAGCTATGGTTAGGGTGCTCTGGGGTTGGGCCCCTGGAGCTGGTGTTGGGGCCCCCAGGGGTTGGGCTCCTGGAGATGGTGTTGGGGCCTAAGGGGTTAGGCCCTTGGAGCTATGGTTCGGGCGCTCAGGGGTTGGGCCCCTGGAGCTGGGGTTTGGGCCCCCAGGGGTTAGGCCCCTGGAGCTGTGGTACGGGCGCTCAGGGTTTGGGCCCCTGGAGCTGGGGTCGAGGGCCCCAGGGGTTGGGGCCCTAGAGCTGGGGTGGGGGCCCCCAGAGGTTAGGCCCCTGGAGCTATGGTTCGGGCGCTCAGGGGTTGGGCCCCTGGAGCTGGTGTTGGGTCCCCCAGGGGTTAGGCCCCTGGAGGTATCGTTCGGACGCTCAGGGTTTGGGCCCTTGGAGATGGTTTTGGGGTCCACAGGGATTAGGCCCCTGGAGCTATGGTTCGGGCGCTCAGGGGTTGGGCCCCTGGAGCTGGTGTTATGGCCCCGAGGAGTTGGACCCCTGGAGCTGGTGTTGGGGCCCCAGGGGTTAGGCCCCTGGAGCTATGGTTCGGGCGCTCAGGGGTTGGGCCCCTGGAGCTGGGGTCGAGGGCTCCAGGGGTTTGGACCCTAGACATGGGTTTGGGGCCCCCGGGGGTTAGGCCGCTGGAGCTATGGTTCGGGCGCTAAGAGGTTGGGCCCCTGGAGCTGGTGTTGGGGCCCCCACGGGTTGGGCCCCTGGAGCTGGTGTTGGGGCCACAGTTATTAGGCCCCTGGAGCTATGGTTCAGGCGCTCAGGGGTTGGGCCCCTGGAGCGATGGTTCGGGCGCTCAGGGGTTGGGCCCCTGGAGCTGGTCTTGGAGCCCCCAGGGGTTGGGCTCCTGGGGCTGGGGTTGGGACCCCCAGGGGTTAGGCCCCTGGAGCTATGGTACGGGCGCTCAGGGGTTGGACCCATGGAGCTGGGGCTGGAGCCCCCGGGAGTTATACCCCTGGAGCTATGGTTCGGGAGCTATGGGGTTGGGCCCCTGGAGCTATAGTTCGGGCGCTCAGGGGTTGGGCCACTGGAGCTGGGGTCGAGGGCCACAAGGGTTGGGCCCCTGGAGCTGTGGTTGGGGCCCCCGGGGTTTAGGCCCCTGGAGCAATGGTTCGGGCTCTCAGGGGTTGGCCCCTTGGACCTGGTGTTGGGGCCCCCAGGGGTTGGGCCCCTGGAGCTGTGGTTGGAGCCCCTGGGGGTTAGACCCCTGGAGCTATGGTTCGGGCGCTGCCGGGTTGGGCCCCTGGAGCCTTTGTTGGGGCCCCCAGGGGTTGGGCCCCTGGAGCTGGTGTTGGGGCCCCAGGGGTTATGCCCCTGGAGCTATGGTTCGGGCGCTCAGGGGTTGGGCCCCTGGAGCTGGTGTTGGGGCCCCCAGGGGTTGGGCTCCTGGGGCTGGGGTTGGGACCCCCAGGGGTTAGGCCCCTGGAGCTATGGTTCCGGCGCTCAGGGGTTGTGCCGATGGAGCTGGGGTGGGGTCCGCCAGCGGTTAGGACCCTGCAGCTATGGTTCGGGCGCCCAGGGGTTGGACCCCTGGAGCTGGTGTTGGGGCCCACAGGGGTTAGGCCCCGGGAGGTATTGTTCGGGCGCTCAGGGGTTGGGCCCCTGGACCTGGTGTTGGGGCCCCGAGGTTTTAGGCCCCTCGAGCTATGCTTCGAGCGCTCAGGGGTTGGGCCCCTTGACTGGTGTTGGGGCACCCAGGTGCTGGGCCCCTGGAGCTGGTTTTGGGGCACCATGGGTTAGGCCCCTGGAGCTATGGTTCGGGCGCTCAGGGGTTGGACCCCTGGAGCTGGTCTTGGGGCCAAAAGGGGTTAGGCCCCTGGAGGTATTGCTCTGGCGCTCAGAGGTTGGGCCCCTGGAGCTGGTGTTGGGGCCCGGAGGTTTTAGGCCCCTCGAGCTATGGTTCGGGCGCTCAGGGGTTGGGCCCCTGGAGCAATGGTTTGGGCGCTCAGGGGTTGGGCCCCTGCAGCTGGGGTCGAGGGCTCCAGGGGCTTGGCCCCTGGACCTGGGGTTGGGGTCCCCGGGGGTTAGGCCGCTGGAGCTATGGTTCGGGCGCTAAGGGGTTGGGCCCCAGAGCTCGTGTTGGGGCCCCCACGGGTTGGGCCCCTGGAGCTGGTGTTGGGGCCACAGGGATTAGGCCCCTGGAGCTATGGTTCAGGCGCTCAGGGGTAGGGCCCCTGGAGCGTTGGTTCGGGCGCTCAGAGGTTGGGCCCCTGGAGCTGGTGTTGGGGCCCGCAGGGGTTGGGCTCCTGGGGCTGGGGTTGGGGCCCCCAGGGGTTAGGCCCCTGGAGCTATGGTTCGGGCGCTCAGGGGTTAGAACCCTGGAGCTGGGGCTGGAGCCCCCGGGAGTTATACCCCTGGAGCTATGGTTCGGGAGCTATGGGGTTGGGCCCCTGGAGCTATAGTTCGGGCGCTCAGGGGTTGGGCCCCTGGAGCTGGGGTCGAGGGCCACAAGGGTTGGGCCCCTGCAGCTGTGGTTGGGGCCCGCGGGGGTTAGGCTCCTGGAGCTATGGTTCGGGAGCTCAGGGGTTGGGCCCTTGGAGCTGGTGTTATGGCCCCCAGGGCTTCGGCCCCTGGAGCTGGGGTTGGAGCCCCCAGGGGTTAGACCCCTGGAGCTATGGTTCGGGCGCTGCGGGGTTGGGCCCCTGTAGCCTTTGTTGGGGCCCCCAGGGGTTGGGCCCCTGGAGCTGGTGTTGGGGCCCCCAGGGGTTGGGCTCCTGGGGCTGGGTTGGGGCCCCCAGCGGTTAGGCCCCTGCAGCTATGGTTCGGGCGCTCAGGGGTTGGACCCCTGGAGCTGGTGTTGGGGCCCACAGGGGTTAGGCCCCTGGAGGTATTGTTCGGGCCCTCAGGGGTTGGGCCGTTGGAGCTGGGGTGGGGTCCCCCAGCGGTTAGGCCCCTGCAGCTATGGTTCGGGCGCTCAGGGGTTGGACCCCTGGAGCTGGTGTTGGGGCCCTCAGGGGTTAGGCCCCTGGAGGTATTGTTCGGGCGCTCAGGGGTTGGGCCCCTGGACCTGGTGTTGGGGCCCCGAGGTTTTAGGCCCCTCCAGCTATGCTTCGAGCGCTCAGGGGTTGGGCCCCTGGACTGGTGTTGGTGCACCCAGGTGCTGGGCCCCTGGAGCTGGTCTTGGGGCCCCATGGGTTAGGCCCCTGGAGCTATGGTTCGGAAGCTCAGGGGTTGGACCCCTGGATCTGGTCTTTGGGCCAAAAGGGGTTAGGCCCCTGGAGGTATTGTTCGGGCGCTCAGGGTTTGGGCCCCTGGAGCTGGTGTTGGGGCCCCGAGGTTTTAGGCCCCTCGAGCTATGCTTCGGGCGCTCAGGGGTTGTTCACCTGGACTGGTGTTTGGGCCGCCAGGGGCTGGGCCCCTGGAGCTGCTCTTGCGGCCCCAGGGGTTAGGCCACTCGAGCTATGGTTCGGGCGTTCAGGGGTTGGGCTCCTGGAGCTGGTGTTGGGGCCGCCAGGGGTTGGGCCACTGGCGCTGGTGTTGGGGCCCCAGGAGTTAGGCCCCTGGAGCTATGGTTCGGGCGCTCAGGTTTTGGGCCCTTGGAGTTGGGGTGGGGGCCCCCAGGGGTTAGGCCCCTGTAGCTATGGTTCGAGTGCTCAGGGGTTGGGTCCCTGGAGCTGGGGTTGGGGCCCCCGGGCGTTAGGCCCCTGGAGCTATGGTTCGTGCGCTCAGGGGTTGGGCCCCTGGAGCTAGTGTTGGGGCCCCCCGGGGTTGGGCCCCTGGAGCTGCGGTTGGGGCCCCCAGAGGTTAGGCCCCTGGAGCTATGGTTCGGGCGCTCAGCGGTTGGGCCCCTGGAGCTGGTGTTGGGGCCCCCAGGGGTTGGGCCCTGGAGCTGGTGTTGGGGCCCCCAGTTGTTGGGCCCCTGGAGCTGGGGTTCGGGTCCCCAGGGGTTAGGCCCCTGGAGATATGGTTCGGGCCCTCAGGGGTTGGGCCTCTGGAGCCGGTGTTGGGGACCCGAGGGGTTAGGGACCTGGAGCTGGTGTTGGGGCCCGAGGGGTTTGGCCCCTGGAGCTATGGTTCGGACGCTCAGGCGTTGGGCCCCTGGAGCTATGGTTCGGGCGCTCAGAGGATGGGCCCTTGGAACTTTGGTGGGAGCCCCCAGGGGTTAGGCCAATGGAGCTATGGTTCGGGCGCTCAGGGGTTGGGCCCTTGGAGCTGGTGTTGAGGCCCCCAGGGATTAGGCCCCTGGAGCTATGGTTCGGGCTCTCAGGGGTAGGGCTCCTGGAGTTGGTGTTGGGGTCCGCAGGTGTTGGGCCCCTGGAGCTGTGGTTGGGGCCCCGGGGGTTAGGCCCCTGGAGCTATGGTTTGGGCGCTCAGGGGTTGGGATCCTTGAGCTGGTGTTGGGGCCCCCAGGGGATCGGCCCCTGGATCTCGGGTTGGAGCCCACGGGGGTTATACCCCTGGAGCTATGGTTCGGGCGCTGAGGGGTTGGGCCCCTGTAGCCTTTGTTGGGTCCCCCAGGGGTTGGGCCCCTGGAGCTGTTGTTGGGGCCCCAGGGGTTAGGCCCCTGGAGCTATGGTTCGGGCTCTCAGGGGTTGAGCTCCTGGAGTTGGTGTTGGGGTCCGCAGGGGTTGATCCCTTGTAGCTGTGGTTGGGGCCCCGGGGGTTAGGCCCCTGGAGCTATGATTCGGTCACTCAGGGGTTGGGATCCTTGAGCTGGTGTTGGGGCCCCCAGGGGTTCGGCCCCTGGAGTTCGGGTTGGAGCCCACGGGGGTTATACCCCTGGAGCTATGGTTCGGGCGCTGAGGGGTTGGGTCCCTGTAGCCTTTGTTGGGGCCCCCAGGGCTTGGGCCCCTGGAACTGGTGTTGGGGCCCCCAGGGGTTGGGCTCCTGGGGCTGGGGTTGGGTCCCCCGGGGGTTAGGCACCTGGAGCTATGGTTCGGGCACTCAGGGGTTGGGCCGTTGGAGCTGGTGTTGGGGCCCCCAGGGGTTGGGCCCCTGGAGCTGTGGTACGGGCGCTCAGGGTTTGGGCCCCTGGAGCTGGGGTCGAGGGCCCCAGGGCTTGGGCCCCTGGAGCTGGGGTGGGGGCCCCCAGGGGTTAGGCCCCTGGAGCTATGGTTCGGGCGCTCAGGGGTTGGGCCCCTGGAGCTGGTGTTGGGTCCCCCAGGGGTTAGGCCCCTGGAGGTATCGTTCGGACGCTCAGGGGTTGGGCCCTTGGAGATGGTTTTGGGGTCAACAGGGATTAGGCCCCTGGAGCTATTGTTCGGGCGCTCAGGGGTTGGGCCCCTGGAGCTGGTGTTATGGCCCCGAGAGGTTGAATCCCTGGAGCTGGTGTTGGGGCCCCAGGGGTTAGGCCCCTGGAGCTAAGGTTCGGGCGCTAAGGGGTTGGGCCCCTGGAGCTGGTGTTAGGGCCCCCACGGGTTGGGCCCCTGGAGCTCGTGTTCGGGCCACAGGGATTAGGCCCCTGGAGCTATGGTTCAGGCGCTCAGGGGTTGGGCCCCTGGAGCTGGTATTGGGGCACCCAGGTGTCGGGCCCCTGGAGCTGGTGTTGGGGACCCAGGGGTTAGGCCCCTGGAGCTATGGTTCGGACGCTCAGGGGTTGGGCCCCTGGAGCTATAGTTCGGGCGCTCAGGGGTTGGGCCCCTGGAGCTGGGGTCGAGGGCTCCAGGGGTTTGGTCCCTGGACCTGGGGTTGGGCCCCCCGGGGGTTAGGCCGCTGGAGCTATGGTTCGGGCGCTAAGGGGTTGGGCCCCTGGAGCTGGTGTTGGGGCCCCCACGGGTTGGGCCCCTGCAGCTCGTGTTCGGGCCACAGGGATTAGGCCCCTGGAGCTATGGTTCAGGCGCTCAGGGGTTGGGCCCCTGGAGCGATGGTTCGGGCGCTCAGGGGTTGGGCCCCTGGAGCTGGTGTTGGGGCCCCCAGGCGTTGGGCTCCTGGGGCTGGGGTTGGGGCCCCCAGGGGTTAGGCCCCTGGAGCTATGGTTCCGGCGCTCAGGGGTTGGGCCGTTGGAGCTGGGGTGGCTTCCCCCAGTGGTTAGGCCCGTGGAGTTATGATTCGGGCACTCAGGGATAGGGCCCGAGGAGCTGGTGTTGGGGCTCCCAGGGGTTATGCCCCTGGAGCTATGGTTCGGGCGCTCATCGGTTGGGCCCCTGGAGCTGGTGTTAGGGCCCCCAGGGGTTGGGCTCCTGGGGCTGGGGTTGGGGCCCCCAGGGTTTAGGCCCCTGGAGCTATGGTTCCGGCGCTGCGGGGTTGGGCCCCTGGAGCCTTTGTTGGGGCCCCCAAGGGTTGGGCCCCTGGAGCTGGTGTTGGGGCCCCAGGGGTTATGCCCCTGGAGCTATGGTTCGGGAGCTATGGGGTTGGGCCCCTGGAGCTATAGTTCGGGCGCTCAGGGATTGGGCCCCTGGAGCTGGGGTCGAGGGCCACAAGGGTTGGGTCCCTGGAGCTGTGGTTGGGGCCCCCGGGGGTTAGGCCCCTGGAGCTATGGCCCCTGGAGCTGGTGTTGGGGCCCCAGGGGTTATGCCCCTGGAGCTATGGTTCGGGCGCTGATCGGTTGGGCCCCTGGAGCTGGTGTTGGGGCCCCCAGGGGTTGGGCTCCTGGGGCTGGGGTTGGGGCCCCCAGGGTTTAGGCCCCTGGAGCTATGGTTCCGGCGCTCAGGGGTTGGGCCGTTGGAGCTGGGGTGGGGTCCCCCAGTGGTTAGGCCCCTGGAGTTATGATTCGGGCACTCAGGGATAGGGCCCGAGGAGCTGGTGTTGGGGCTCCCAGGGGTTAGGCCCCTGGAGGTATTGTTCGGGCGCTCAGGGGTTGGGTCCTTGGAGCTGGTGTTGGGGCCCCCAGGGGTTAGGCCCCTGGAGGTATTGTTCGGGCGCTCAGGGGTTGGGTCCTTGGAGCTGGTGTTGGGCCCCCAGGGATTAGGCCCCTGGAGCTATGGCTCGGGAGCTCAGGGGTTGGGACCCTGGAGCTGGTGTTGGGGCCCCCAGGGGTTGGGCCCCTAGAGCTATGGTTAGGGAGCTCTGGGGTTCGGCCCTTGGAGCTGGTGTTGGGGCCCCCAGGGGTTTGACTCCTGGAGCTGGTGTTGGGGCCCCAGGGGCTAGGCCCCTGGAGCTATGGTTCGGGCGCTCAGGGGTTGGGCCCCTGGAGCTGGGGTCGAGAGCCCCAGGGGTTGGGCCCCTGGAGCTGGGGTTGGGGCCCCCGGGGGTTAAACCCTTGGAACTTTGGTTTGGGCGCTCAGGGGTTGGGACCCTGGAGCTGGTGTTGGGGCCCCCTGGGGTTAGGCCCCTGGAGTTATTGTTCGGGCGCTCAGGGGTTGGGTCCTTGGAGCTGGTGTTGGGGCCCCAGGGATTAGGCCCCTGGAGCTATGGTTCTGTCATTGAGGGTTTGGGCCCCTGGAGCTGGTGTTGAGGCCCCCAGGGGTTGGGCCCCTAGAGCTATGGTTAGGGAGCTCTGGGGTTCGGCCCTTGGAGCTGGTGTTGGGGCCCCCAGAGGTTGGACTCCTGGAGCTGGTGTTGGGGCCCCAGGGGTTAGGCCCCTATAGCTATGGTTCGGGCGCTCAGGGGTTGGGCCCCTGGAGCTGGTGTTGGGGCCCCCAGGGGTTGGGCCGCTGGAGCTGGGTTTTGGGCCCCCAGAGGTTAGGCCCTTGGAGCTATGGTTCGGGCGCTCAGGTTTTGGGCCCTTGGAGCTGGGGTAGGGGCCACCAGGGGTTAAGCCCCTGTAGCTGTGGTTCGAGTGCTCAGGGGTTGGGCCCCTGGAGCTGGTGTTGGGGCCCCCAGGGGTCAGGCCCCTTGAGGTATTATTCGAGCACTCAGGGGTTGGGCCCCTGGAGCAGGTGTTGGGGCCCCCAGGGGTTGGGCCCCTGGAGCTGGGATTGGGGCCCCCAGGGGTTGGACCCCTGGAGCTGGTGTTGGGGCCCAAGGGGTTAGGCCCCTGGCGCTATGGTTCGGGCGCTCAGGGGTTGGGCTCTTGGAGCTGGGGTGGGGGCCCCCAGTGGTTAGGCCCCTGGAGCTATGGTTCGGGCACTCAGGGGTAGGGCCCGAGGAGGTGGTGTTGGGGCCCCCAGGGATTAGGCCCGTGGAGGTATTGTTCGGGCGCTCAGGGGTTCGGTCCTTGGAGCTGGTGTTGCGCCCCCAGGGATTAGGCCCCTGGAGCTATGGTTCGGGCGCTCAGGGGTTGGGCCTCTGGAGCTGGTGTTGGGGCCCCAGGGGCTGGGCCCCTGGAACTGGTGTTGGGGACCCAGGGGCTAGGCCCCTGGAGCTATGATTCGGGCGCTCAGGGGTTGGGCCCCTGGAGCTGGGGTCGAGGGCCTCAGGGGTTGGGCCCCTGGAGCTGAGGTTGGGGCCCCCGGGGGTTAAACCCTTGGAACTTTGGTTTGGGTGCTCAGGGGTTGGGACCCTGGAGCTGGTGTTGGGGCCCCCAGGGGTTAGGCCCCTGGAGGTATTGTTCGGGCGCTCAGGGGTTGGGTCCTTGGAGCTGGTGTTGGGCCCCCAGGGATTAGGCCCCTGGAGCTATGGTTCGGGCGCTCAGGGGTTGGGACCCTGGAGCTGGTGTTGGGGCTCCCAGGGGTTGGACCCATGGAGCAGGTGTTGGGGCCCCAGGGGTTAGGCCCCTGGCGCTATGGTTCGGGCGCTCAGGGGTTGGGCCCTTGGAGCTGGGGTGGGGGCCCTCAGTGCTTAGGCCCCTGGAGTTATGATTCGGGCACTCAGGGATAGGGCCCGAGGAGCTGGTGTTGGGGCCCCCAGGGGTTAGGCCTCTGGAGGTATTGTTCGGGCGCTCAGGGGTTGGGACCCTGGAGCTGGTGTTGGGGCCCCCAGGGGTTAGGCCCCTGAAGGTATTGTTCGGGCGCTCAGGGGTTGGGACCCTGGAGCTGGTGTTGGGGCCCCCAGGGGTTAGGCCCCTGGAGGTATTGTTCGGGCGCTCAGGGGTTGGGTCCTTGGAGCTAGTGTTGGGCCCCCAGGGATTAGGCCCCTGGAGCTATGGCTCGGGCGCTCAGGGGTTGGGACCCTGGAGCTGGTGTTGGGGCCCCCAGGGGTTGGGCCCCTGGAGCTGGTGTTCGGGCCCCAGGGATTAGGCCCCTTGAGCTATGGTTCTGGCACTGAGGGTTTGGGCCCCTGGAGCTGGTGTTGAGGCCCCCAGGGGTTGGGCCCCTAGAGCTATTGTTTGGGAGCTCTGGGGTTCGGCCCTTGGAGCTGGTGTTGGGGCCCCCAGGGGTTGGACTCCTGGAGCTGGTGTTGGGGCCCCAGGGGCTAGGCCCCTGGAGCTATGGTTCGGGCGCTCAGGGGTTGGGCCCCTGGAGCTGGGGTCGAGGGCCCCAGGGGTTGGGCCCCTGGAGCTGGGGTTGGGGCCCCCGGGGGTAAAACCCTTGGAACTTTGGTTTGGGCGCTCAGGGGTTGGGACCCTGGAGCTGGTGTTGGGGCCCCCAGGGGTTAGGCCCCTGGAGGTATTGTTCGGGCGCTCAGGGGTTGGGTCCTTGGAGCTGGTGTTGGGTCCCCAGGGATTAGGCCCCTGGAGCTATGGTTCGGGCGGTCAGGGGTTGGGACCCTGCAGCTGGTGTTGGGGCTCCCAGGGGTTGGACCCGTGGAGCTGGTGTTGGGGCCCCAGGGGTTAGGCCCCTGGCGCTATGGTTCGGGCGCTCAGGGGTTGGGCCCTTGGAGCTGGGGTGGGGGCCCCCAGTGGTTAGGCCCCTGCAGTTATGATTCGGGCGCTCAGGGGTTGGGACCCTGGAGCTGGTGTTGGGGCCTCAGGGGTTAGACCCCTGGAGGTATTGTTCGGACGCTCAGGGGTTGGGTCCTTAGAGCTGTTGTTAGGCCCCCAGGGATTAGGCCCCTGGAGCTATGGCTCGGGCGCTCAGGGGTTGGGACCCTGGAGCTGGTGTTGGGGCCCCCAGGGGTTAGGCCCCTGGAGCTGGTGTTGTGGCCCAAGGGATTAGGCCCCTTGAGCTATGGTTCTGGCACTGAGGGTTTGGGCCCCTGGAGCTGGTGTTGAGGCCCCCAGGGGTTGGGCCCCTAGAGCTATGGTTAGGGAGCTCTGGGGTTCGGCCCTTGGAGCTGGTGTTGGGGCCCCCAGGGGTTGGACTCCTGGAGCTGGTGTTGGGGCCCCAGGGGTTAGGCCCCTATAGCTATGGTTCGGGCGCTCAGGGGTTGGGCCCCTGGAGCTGGTGTTGGGGCCCCCAGGGGTTGGGCCGCTGGAGCTGGGTTTTGGGCCCCCAGGGGTTAGGCCCCTGGAGCTGTGGTACGGGCGCTCAGGGGTTGGGCCCCTGGAGCTGGGGTCGAGGGCCCTAGGGGTTGGGCCCCTGGAGCTGGTGTTGGGGCCCCCAGGGGTTGGGCCGCTGGACCTGGGTTTTGGGCCCCCAGGGGTTAGGCCCTTGGAGCTATGGTTCGGGCGCTCAGGGGTTGGGACCCTGGAGCTGGTGTTGGCGCCCCCAGGGGTCTGGCCCCTGGAGGTATTGTTCGGGCGCTCAGGGGTTGGGTCCTTGGAGCTGGTGTTGGGCCCCCAGGGCTTAGGCCCCTGGAGCTATGGCTCGGGCGCTCAGGGGTTGGGACCCTGGAGCTGGTGTTGGGGCCCCCAGGGGTTGGGCCCCTGGAGCTGGTGTTGGGGCCCCAGGGATTAGGCCTCTTGAGCTATGGTTCTGGCACTGAGGGTTTGGGCCCCTGGAGCTGGTGTTGAGGCCCCCAGGGGTTGGGCCCCTAGAGCTATGGTTAGGGAGCTCTGGGGTTCGGCCCTTGGAGGTGGTGTTGGGGCCCCCAGGGGTTGGACTCCTGGAGCTGGTGTTGGGGCCCCAGGGGCTAGGCCCCTGGAGCTATGGTTCGGGCGCTCAGGGGTTGGGCCCCTGGAGCTGGGGTCGAGGGCCCCAGGGGTTGGGCCCCTGGAGCTGGGGTTGGGGCCCCCGGGGGTTAAACCCTTTGAACTTTGGTTTGGGCGCTCAGGGGTTGGGACCCTGGAGCTGCTGTTGGGGCCCCCAGGGGTTAGGCCCCTGGAGCTATGGTTCGGGCGCTCAGGGGTTGGGACCCTGGAGCTGGTGTTGGGGCTCCCAGGGGTTGGACCCGTGGAGCTGGTGTTGGGGCCCCAGGGGTTAGGCCCCTGGCGCTATGGTTCGGGCGCTCAGGGGTTGGGCCCTTGGAGCTGGGGTGGGGGCCCCCAGTGGTTAGGCCCCTGGAGTTATGATTCGGGCACTCAGGGATAGGGCCCGAGGAGCTGGTGTTGGGGCCCCCAGGGGTTAGGCCCCTGGAGGTATTGTTCGGGCGCTCAGGGGTTGGGACCCTGGAGCTGGTGTTGGGGCCCCCAGGGGTTAGGCCCCTGGAGGTATTGTTCGGACGCTCAGGGGTTGGGTCCTTGGAGCTGGTGTTGGGCCCCCAGGGATTAGGCCCCTGGAGCTATGGCTCGGGCGCTCAGGGGTTGGGACCCTGGAGCTGGTGTTGGGGCCCCCAGGGGTTGGGCCCCTGGAGCTGGTGTTGGGGCCTCAGGGATTAGGCCCCTTGAGCTATGGTTCTGTCACTGAGGGTTTGGGCCCCTGGAGCTGGTGTTGAGGCCCCCAGGGGTTGGGCCCCTAGAGCTATGGTTCGGGCGCTCAGGGGTTGGGCCCCTGGAGCTGGGGTCGAGGGCCCCAGGGGTTGGGCCCCTGGAGCTGAGGTTGGGGCCCCCGGGGGTTAAACCCTTGGAACTTTGGTTTGGGCGCTCAGGGGTTGGGACCCTGGAGCTGGTGTTGGGGCCCCCAGGGGTTAGGCCCCTGGAGGTATTGTTCGGGCGCTCAGGGGTTGGGTCCTTGGAGCTGGTGTTGGGCCCCCAGGGATTAGGCCCCTGGAGCTATGGTTCGGGCGCTCAGGGGTTGGGACCCTGGAGCTGGTGTTGGGGCTCCCAGGGGTTGGACCCGTGGAGCAGGTGTTGGGGCCCCAGGGGTTAGGCCCCTGGCGCTATGGTTCGGGCACTCAGGGATAGGGCCCGAGGAGCTGGTGTTGGGGCCCCCAGGGGTTAGGCCCCTGGAGGTATTGTTCTGGCGCTCAGGGGTTGGGACCCTGGAGCTGGTTTTGGGGCCACCAGGGGTTAGGCCCCTGAAGGTATTGTTCGGGCGCTCAGGGGTTGGGACCCTGGAGCTGGTGTTGGGGCCCCCAGGGGTTAGGACCCTGGAGGTATTGTTCGGGCTCTCAGGGGTTGGGTCCTTGGAGCTGGTGTTGGGCCCCCAGGGATTAGGCCCCTGGAGCTATGGCTCGGGCGCTCAGGGGTTGGGACCCTGGAGCTGGTGTTGGGGCCCCCAGGGGTTGGGCCACTGGAGCTGGTGTTGGGGCCCCAGGGATTAGGCCCCTTGAGCTATGGTTCTGGCACTGAGGGTTTGGGCCCCTGGAGCTGGTGTTGGGGCCCCGAGGGGTTAGGCCCCTATAGCTATGGTTCGGATGCTCAGGTTTTGGGCCCTTGGAGCTGGGGTGGGGGCCCCCAGGGGTTAGGCCCCTGTAGCTATGGTTCCAGCACTCAGGGGTTGGGCCCCTGGAGCTGGTGTTGGAGCCCCCAGGGGTTGGGCTCCTGAGGCTGGGGTTGGGGCCCCCAGGGGTTAGGCACCTGGAGCTGTGGTTCCGGCGCTCAGGGGTTGGGCCGTTTTAGCTGCGGTGGGGCCCCCAGCGGTTAGGCCCCTGCAGCTATGGTTCGGGCGCTCAGGGGTTGGACCCCTGGAGCTGGTGTTGGGGCCCACAGGGGTTAGGCCCCTGGAGGTATTGTTCGGGCGCTCAGGGGTTGGGCCCCTTGACCTGGTGTTGGGGCCCCGAGGTTTTAGGCCCCTCGAGCTACCCTTCGGGCGCTCAGGGGTTGGGCCCCTGGACTGGTGTTCGGGCACCCAGGGGCTGGGCCCCTGGAGCTGGTCTTGGTCCCCATGGGTTAGGCCCCTGGAGCTATGGTTCGGGCGCTCAGGGGTTGGACCCCTGGAGCTGGTGTTGGGGCCCAAAGGGGTTAGGCCCCTGGAGGTATTGTTCGGTCGCTCAGGGGTTGGGCCCCTGGAGCTTGTGTTGGGGCCCCGAGGTTTTCGGCCCCTCGAGCTATGCTTCGGGCGCTCAGGGGTTGGGCCCCTGGACTGGTGTTGGGGCCCCCAGGGTCTGGGCCCCTGGAGTTGGTCTTGGGGCCGCAGGGGTTAGGCCCCTGGAGCTATGGTTCGGGCGTTCAGGGGTTTGGCTCCTGGAGCTGGTATTGGGGCCCCCAGGGGTTGGGCCACTGGTGCTGTTGTTGGGGCCCCAGGAGTTAGGCCCCTGGAGCTATGGTTCGGACGCTCAGGTTTTGGGCCCTGGTAATTGGGGTGGGGGCCCCCAGGGGTTAGGCCCCTGGAGCTATGGTTCAAGTGCTCAGGGGTTGGGCCCCTGGAGCTGGAGTTGGGGTCCCCAGGGGTTAGGCCCCTGGAGGTATTGTTCGAGCGCTCAGGGGTTGGGCCCCTGAAGCTGGTGTTAGAGCCCCCACGGGTTGGACCCCTGGAGCTGGTGTTGGGGCCCCAGGGGTTAGGCCCATGGAGCTATGGTTCGGGCGCTCAGGGGTTGCAACCCTGGAGCTGGCGTTGGGGCCCCCAGTGGTTGGGCCCCTGGAGCTGGGGTTGGGGCCCCTGGGGGTTAGGCCCCTGGAGCTATGGTTCGGGCGCTCAGGGATTAAACACCTGGAGTTGGTGTTGGGGCCCCCAGGGGTTGCACCCCTGGAGCTGGGGTTCGGGTCCCCAGGGGTTAGGCCGCTTGAGATATGGTTCGGGCTCTCAGGGGTTGGGCCCCTGGAGGTGGTGATGGGGCCCCGAGGGGTTAGGGCCCTGGAGCTGCTGTTGGGGCCCGAGGGGTTAGGCCCCTGGAGCTATGGTTCGGGGGCTCAGGGGTTGGGCCCCTGGAGCTATGGTTCGGGTGCTCAGAGGTTGGGCCCTTGGAACTGGGATGGGAGCCCCCAGGGGTTAGGCCCCCGGAGCTATGGTTCGGGCGCTCAGTGGTTCGGCCCTTGGAGCTGGTGTTGAGGCCCCCAGGGATTAGACCCCTGGAGCTATGGTTCGGGCTCTCAGGGGTTGGGCTCCTGGAGTTGGTGTTGGGGTCCGCAGCGGTAGGGCCCCTGGAGCTATGGTTCGGGCGCTCAGGGGTTGGGATCCTTGAGCTGGTTTTGGGGCCCCCAGGGGTTCGGCCCCTGGAGCTCGGGTTGGAGCCCACGGAGGTTATACCCCTGGAGCTATGGTTCGGGCGCTGAGGGGTTAGGCCTCTGTAGCCTTTGTTGGGGCCCCCAGGGGTTTGGCCCCTTGAGCTGGTGTTGGGTCCCCCAGGGGTTGGGCTCCTGGGGCTGGGGTTGGGGCCCCCAGGGGTTAGGCCCCTGGAGCTATGGTTCCGGCGCTCAGGGGTTGGGCCGTTGGAGCTGGGGTGGGGGCCCCCAGGGGTTAGGCCCCTGCAGCTATAGTTCGGGCGCTCAGGCGTTGGACCCCTGGAGCTGGTGTTGCGGCCCACAGGGGTTTGGCCCCTGGAGGTATTGTTCGGGCGCTCAGGGGTTGGGTCCCTATAGCTGGTGTTGGGGCCCCGAGGGGTTAGGCCCCTCGAGCTATGCTTCGGGTGCTCAGGGGTTGGGCCCCTGGACTGGTGTTCGGACCCCCAGGGGCTGGGCCCCTGGAGCTGGTGTTGTGGCCCCAGGGGTTAGGCCCCTGGAGCTATGGTTCGGGCACTCAGGGGTTGGGCCCCTGGAGCTGGTGTTGGGGCTGTCAGGGGTTGGGCCCCTGGAGCTATGTTTCGGGCTCTCAGGGGTTGGGCCCCTGGAGCTGGTGTTGGGGCCGTCTGGGGTTGGGCCCATGAAGCTGGGGTTGGGGCCCCAGGGGTTAGGCCTCTGGAGCTATGGTTCGGGCGCTCAGGGGTTGGGCCCCTGGAGCTGGTGTTGGGGCTCCCAGGGGTTTGGCCAGTGGAGCTGGTGTTGGGGCCCCAGGGGTTAGGCCCCTGGCGCTATGGTTCGGGCGCTCAGGGGTTGGGCCCTTGAAGCTGGGGTGGGGGCCCACAGTGGTTAGGCCCCTGGAGCTATGGTTCGGTCACTCAGGGGTAGGGCCCGAGGAGCTGGTGTTGGGGCCCCCAGGGATTAGGCCCCTGGAGGTATTGTTCGGGCGCTCAGGGTTTGGGTCCTTGGAGCTGGTGTTGGGCCCCCAGGGATTAGGACCCTGGAGCTATGGTTCGGGCGCTCAGGGGTTGGGACCCTGGAGCTGGTGTTGGAGCCCCCAGGGGTTGGGCCCCTGGAGCTGGTGTTGGGGCCCCAGGGATTAGGCCCCTGGAGCTATGGTTCGTGCGCTCAGGGGTTGGGCCCCTGGAGCTGGTGTTGGGGCTCCAGGGGCTGGGCCCCTGGCACTGGTGTTGGGGCCCCAGGGATTAGGCCCCTGGAGCTATGCTTCGGGCGCTCAGGGTTTGGGCCCCTGGACTGGTGTTCGGACCCCCAGGGGCTGGGCCCCTGTAGCTGGTGTTGGGGCCCCAGGGGTTAGGCCCCTGGAGCTATGGTTCGGGCGCTGAGGGGTTTGGCCCCTGGAGCTGGTGTTGGGGCTGTCAGGGGTTGGGCCCCTGGAGCTGGTGTTGGGGTCGTCTGGGGTTGGGCCCATGGAGCTGGGGTTGGGGCCCCCAGGGGTTAGGCCTCTGGAGCTATGGTTCGGGAGCTCAGGGTTTGGGCCCCTGGAGCTGGTATTGGGGCTCCCAGTTGTTGGGCCAGTGGAGCTGGTGTTGGGGCCCCAGGGCTTAGGCCCCTGGCGCTATGGTTCGGGCGCTGAGGGGTTGGGCCCTTTGAGCTGGGGTGGGGGCCCCCAGTGGTTAGGCCCCTGGAGCTATGGTTCGGGCACTCAGGGGTAGGGCCCGAGGAGCTGGTGTTGGGGCACCCAGGGATTAGGCCACTGGAGGTATTGTTCGGGCGCTCAGGGGTTGGGTCCTTGGAGCTGGTGTTGGGCCCCCAGGGATTGGGCCCTGGAGCTATGGTTCGGGCGCTCAGGGGTTGGGACCCTGGAGCTGGTGTTGGAGCCCCCAGGGGTTGGGCCCCTGGAGCTCGTGTTGGGGCCCCAGGGATTAGGCCCCTGGAGCTATGGTTCGGGTACTCAGGGGTTGGCCCCTGGAGCTGGTGTTGGGGCCCCAGGGGCTGGGCCCCTGGAGCTGGGGTTGGGGCCCCCAGGGGTTAGGCCCCTGGAGCTATGGTTCCGGTGCTCAGGGGTTGGGCCGTTTTAGCTGGGGTGGGGTCCCCCAGCGGTTAGGCCCCTGCAGCTATGGTTCGGGCGCTCAGGGGTTGGACCCCTGGAGCTGGTGTTGGGGCCGACAGGGGTTAGGCCCCTGGAGGTATTGTTCGGGCGCTCAGGGGTTGGGCCCCTGGAGCTGGTGTTGGGGCCCCGAGGTTTTAGGCCCTCGAGCTATGCTTCGGGCGCTCAGGGGTTGGACCCCTGGAGCTGCTCTTGGGGCCCAAAGGGGTTAGGCCACTGGAGGTATTGTTCGGGCGCTCAGGGGTTGGGCCCCTGGAGCTGGTGTTGGGGCCCCGAGGTTTTAGGCCCCTCGAGCTATGCTTCGGGCGCTCAGGGGTTGGGCCCCTGGACTGGTGTTGGGGCACCCAGGGGCTGGGCCCCTGAAGCTGGTCTTGGGGCCCCATGGGTTAGGCCCCTGGAGCTATGGTTCGGGCGTTCAGGGGTTGGGCCCGTGGAGCTGGTGTTGGGGCCCCCAGGGGTTGGGCCACTGGCGCTGGTTTTGGGGCCCCAGGAGTTAGGCCCCTGGAGCAATGGTTCGGGCGCTCAGGTTTTGGGCCCTTGGAGTTGGGGTGGGGGCCCCCAGGGGTTAGGCCCCTGTAGCTATGGTTCGAGTGCTCAGGGGTTGGGCCCCTGGAGCTGGTGTTGGGGCCCCCAGGGGTTAGGCCCCTGCAGGTATTGTTCGAGCGCTCAGGGGTTGGGCCCCTGAAGCTGGTGTTAGGGCCCCCACGGGTTGGACCCCTGGAGCTGGTGTTGGGGCCCCAGGGGTTAGGCCCCTGTAGCTATGGTTCGGGCGCTCAGGGGTTGGGCCTCTGGAGCTGGTGTTGGGGCCCCCAGGGGTTGGGCCCCTGGAGCTGGCGTTGGGGCCCCCAGAGGTTAGGCCCCTGGAGCTATGGTTCGGGCGCTCAGGGGTTGGGCCCCTGGAGCTGGTGTTGGGGCCCCCAGGGGTTGGGCCCCTGGAGCTGGTGTTGAGGCCCCCAGGGGTTGGGCCCCTGGAGCTGGGGTTCGGGTCCCCAGGGGTTAGGCCCCTGGAGATATGGTTCGGGATCTCAGGGGTTGAGCCCCTGGAGCTGGTGTTGTGGCCCCGAGGGGTTAGGGCCCTGGAGCCGGTGTTGGGGCCCGAGGGGTTAGGCCCCTGGATCTATGGTTCGGGCGCTGAGGGGTTGGGCCCCTGGAGCTATGGTTCGGGCGCTCAGAGGTTGGGCCCTTGGAACTGGGGTGGGAGCCCCCAGGGGTTAGGCCCCTGGAGCTATGGTTTGGGCGCTCAGGGGTTGGGCTCTTGGAGCTGGTGTTGAGGCCCCCAGGGATTAGGCCCCTGGAGCTATGGTTCGGGCGCTCAGGGCTTGGGCTTCTGGAGCTGGTGTTGGGTTCCGCAGGGGTTGGGCCCCTGGAGCTGTGGTTGGGGCCCCCGGGGGTTAGGCCCCTGGAGCTATGGTTCGGGCGCTCAGGGGTTGGGACCCTGGAGCTGGTGTTGGGTCCCCCAGGTGTTCGGCCCCTGGAGCTCGGGTTGGAGCCCCCGGGGGTTTGACCCCTGGAGCTATGGTTCGGGCGCTGAGGGGTTGGGCCCCTGGAGCCTTTGTTGGGGCCCCCAGGGGTTGGGCCCCTGGAGCTGGTGTTGGGGCCCCAGGGGTTAGGCCCCTGGACCTATAGTTCGGGCGCTCAGGGTTTGGGCCCCTGGAGCTGGTGTTGGGGCCCCCAGGGATTGGACTCCTGCTGAAGGGTTGGGGCCCCCAGGGGTTAGGCCCCTGGAGCTACGGTTCCGGCGCTCAGGGGTTGGGACGTTGGAGCTGGGGTGGGCCCCCCAGGGTTTAGGCCCCTGCAGCTATGGTTCGGGCGCTCAGGGGTTGGACCCCTGGAGCTGGTGTTGGGGCCCCAGGGGTTAGGCCCATGGAGCTATGGTTCGGGCGCTCAGGGGTTGCAACCCTGGAGCTGGCGTTGGGGCCCCCAGTGGTTGGGCCCCTGGAGCTGGGGTTGGGGCCCCCGGGGGTTAGGCCCCTGGAGCTATGGTTCGGGCGCTCAGGGATTGGACACCTGGAGTTGGTGTTGGGGCCCCCAGGGGTTGCGCCCCTGGAGCTGGGGTTCGGGTCCCCAGGGTTTAAGCCCCTTGAGATATGGTTCGGGCTCTCAGGGGTTCGGCCCCTGGAGGTGGTGATGGGGCCCCGAGGGGTTAGGGCCCTGGAGCTGCTGTTGGGGCCCGAGGGGTTAGGCCCCTGGAGCTATGGTTCGGGCGCTCAGGGGTTGGGCCCCTGGAGCTATGGTTCGGGCGCTCAGAGGTTGGGCCCTTGGAACTGGGATGGGAGCCCCCAGGGGTTAGGCCCCCGGAGCTATGGTTCGGGCGCTCAGGGGTTCGGCTCTTGGAGCTGTTTGCCAAATAGGGCCCGTTTCCCCCTGGAGCTTACCTAATTACACCAAGGAGGCACGGAGAACAAGAAGACGGGTACCACACCTTTATTTTCGTTCAGCTGAGCGGGTGTTTCTTCTCGACTAATGCCAGAGAAGAGCACACCTTACATGGGCTACATGAGCCCCTTTTATAATCAGTAACAAACAACTTTAGTATACGTCATTATACTGACCTATAGATAACAGGTCACACAGAATACATGATTATTTTGGGGAAGGGGATACAGGATACATCTGTTGCGGATACATTTATCATTTTGAAGGGAGTATAAGGTACATACCTTGACCTTTGGTATTACATATCTTTGAGGATACATGAGAAAACAGCTGCATATACTTTTGTGCCAAGCGGACTAATTAGTAGATAGCTGACATGGTTAAATGTGAGACTAGATACATGTCCTGTCCTTGATTCCCAAGTTTCGCTTGTTATTCAAATCTCTAGGCCCCTTTTTGAGCTAAAGCCAGAGAAAGAGAGGAAGATACAGGCCTGGGCCTGTTGATTTTTAGGCCTTTTCCATCAAGTTTCCCCCCCCTTAAAAACATTTTAAGAGCTTATGGGCTTTGCGCCTCGGGTCCTTCAGGTTTGTACAGTATCATCATTTGCTGGTAAGTAACTTGACCAGCCAGCTTGCGAATCGTTGCAATTAAGCATGGAGCAAAACAAGCAATGGTTAATAGGACAGTAATAAAGAGTATAAAAAGGAGAAAACCTTTCCGTAACCATCCCCATTGTGGTAGCCAGGAGGTAAACCAATCCGTGTCCCAACCGTTCCAGGTCTGTACCGGGACATGGGTTATTTTTCTCATTTCTTTGGTTAACTGTTTCACTGCCTGGCCATTGTCGTCTATCTGTAAGCAGCAGTTAGATTCATTTAATTTTGCACAAAGTCCCCCTTCCTCTGCTAACAAATAGTCAAGAGCTATATGATGCTGGAGAATTGCATGTCTCATTTGAGTTGATTGATCGGCCAAGAGATCTAGTGCTGCGGCTGTCTGATTAGTTACTATTTCCAAAATAGCCTGGAGCCTAATAATACGATTCAAATTGTAAATTGGTTCCCTGGCCCCGGTTACCAGTTCACTGGGATTCCAGGTGGCTGGTCCATAATGTTTGATAATTCTTTCAGGGGGCCATTCTTGAGCTCCCCAATTTTGGGAACTTCCGGCAGTTAAGGTGGAGTCTAGAGATCGTTTTTCTCTCACCAAATCATCATAGACTTTAATTCCCAATTTATTTCCTTGGGCTTGAGGTAAAAGAAAGAATAATGGTCTAATATATCCTACATAACATATTCCCGACCAGTTTGGAGGCAATCTACGATAAGCATAGGATCCGCAGATCCAATAATGGCCTTTTAATGCCCAAATTCCATTAGCAAAGGGGCCATCCCAGGTCTCAGGAGAATCGGCAGGGCCCGGCTCTTCGTAATAGAGAGCGTTGCCTGATTCTATAGGTCCCCCCAGGAAGTTGTCTACATTTGGGTTACAGTAGTCACATTTCCATGCTCCAGCTCCTGCCTTCCATACACAGTTACAACCAAATCTCGGGTTATTGGTACTAGCCCAAAATTGTCGAAAATGGGTAACCCGGGTCCCATTAAGGTGTTGCCACGCCCATTGATACCATCGTACCACATGATTTTTGTCAGTGGTATTGTCTCGCTGGCAGCTTAGGAAGAGGGCATCAAAGTACCCATCTAGTCCCACTGCTTTACAGCCATCACCTCTGTGATTCCAGTAGGAACACTTTACCCAGCTATTGTTAGTTAGCTTTACATGGGTAAGGTTCCATCGTCCTTGGTACTTTAAACAGTCATATGGGCGACAGTGGGGATCCCAGCAATCAAAGCCCAGAGATAGGGTCCATTCACACTTACTTTCCCCCATATACCTTCCCCCATGCCTTGTTCGATTAAGGCAAAAGACACCTATTCCAGCAGAATAGAGTCGCCAGGGGCCCTGGTTCTCAGTCCACCTCCCTGTTCCCTTATGTACTATACTCAGGCTACTTAGCCACCACTTAGGCTGTACTGGCTGAGCTACCCAGGGCCATTCATTTAATTCTCCTGGACCGCCACATACCCAACAATTAGTAAGGTTAAAAGAATCTGCTATTAGTTCCCCTAGTTGCAGAAACTTATTTTCCCAGTTATATGCATAAGTAAACATACAGACCAGAAATATAAAGGATGGTTTCATTGTTTCTGTCTTTTAAACAGTCCTTTTAGTCCTTCCAATCCTTGGTATTCCCAGGTAGAGTCTTCGCCTGTGTCTCTCCGGGCTTCCGGAGCCGGAGAGGACAGAGGGCTGATGTCCTCTTCAGTGAGGCTGTCCTCTGAATCCGGGCTCAGGAACCGCTTTACTCGGGAATGATGTGTCCATTTGTCGCTTCCAAGGACCTTAACAGCGGCCTGGCTGATGAGCGATACAGTATGCGGACCGTCCCACCTCGGTGTGAGTGGATCACGTTTCCACTTTTTAACAAGGACCTGGTCACCGATCTGGAAGGAATGCACCGGCTGTTCCAAAGGAAGGGTCTGGAAAGGTGCTGCGTATCGATGTAACTGTAACAAAACAGATTGTAGCGCAGATACCTGTTTCCATAAGGAGTCATTCCCTACTTCCCAGTTTATGTCCTCTCGGTATCCCGGGATGAGCACTCGGGGAGGAAACCCAAAGACCAGCTCGAAGGGTGAAAGTTTCAAACCCTTACATGGGGCTCTCCGAATGCGAGTAAGGGCAAGTGGTAAGGCATCAGGCCACTTTAACCCAGATTCTATACACAGTTTTGTAAGAGTGTCTTTAAGAGTCCTATTCATTCTTTCCACTTGGCCCGAGCTTTGTGGTCTCCAGGGCGTGTGCAATTTCCATTGGATCCCAAGGGCTCGTGACACCTGCTGAACCACTTGAGAGATAAAATGACTTCCCCGGTCCGATTCAATCACCTCCGGGAGGTGGAAGCGGGGCAGTATTTCATGTAATAGAGCTTTGGTAACGGCTCGTGCCTGACAATGTCGTGTAGGGTAGCACTCCACCCATCCAGTTAATTGATCAACAAAGACAAGCAAGTACTTATAACCCCTACAAGGAGGGACTTCAGCAAAGTCCACCTGCCATCTCTGAAAAGGGTAGGCAGCCCAAGGCCGACCTCCCATTGGGGCAGGCGGACCGCACCCCTTTTGGTTTGTTCGCTGACAAACAGAACAGTTATTTACAATTCTTTGGGCTTCCATATGCGCACCTAATCCCCGAGTAGATCGGGTGATTAAATCAACCATAGCTCCTGATCCTAAATGTCCCTCTTTATGTAGGGATAGGAGAATCTCCTGAAGTACTGGTCTAGGTACAAAGATTTCCCCTCCTGGCAACTTCCACCACCCAGTGGGAGTTAATTGGGCCCCTGCCGCCTGGGCGTGGGACACTTCCTCTGCCGTATAGTGGGGAGCAGGGGTTTTAGCTTCTGTATCTTGGACCCAGAGGAGCCATATGGCCCCTTCTCGTGCGGCTTCTTTTGCGGCTTGATCAGCGAATCGATTATACTTTCGCTGCTCAGTTTCGGGGGCCCTCCCATGTGCACGCACGTGTATTACTGCGACCCGGAGAGGAAGCATTAGGGCCTCAAGTAGTGTCTTAATAAGAGCCCCATGGGCTATTCTTTGGCCTGAGGCTGTAATGAAACCCCTTTCTTTCCATAGAGTTCCGTGGGCATGCACCACCATGTATGCATAACGACTGTCAGTATATATATTAATAGTCTTTCCAATTCCCCTTCGGAGCGCCTCAATAAGAGCCACCAGTTCCGCCGCCTGGGCAGATAGGTTGGGGCTAAGTTTAAACTTATACACTGCTCCTTCCTTAATTATGACGGCTGCTCCTGTAAATCGCTTCCCTTCTTCTACATAACTAGATCCATCCACATACATTTCAATATCAGGGTTGGGCCAAGGTAAATCTGAAAGATCAGGGCGAGGTTTAGTTTCTTGTTGTAGAACTTCAATACAATCATGGGTGAGATTAGTTCCATAAGGGACTCGGGAACTTGGCAGTAAAGTAGCTGGATTAAGGGAACTAACTGTTTTAAAAGTTAGGTTAGGGGCCAACAAAAGTCCCACCTCATATCTAGTATGCCTACTGGGGTTTAAATGCTTTTCCCCAGCTCCTGTTCCCAATACCTGGGGTATTCCATGGGGCACCACAACCTCAGTATCCCCGCCCAGGGTCAGTTTTTCAGCCTCCTGTACAAGGAGAGCGGTTGCAGCCACGGCTCGTAAACAAGCTGGCCAGCCTTTGGCGACTGGGTCCAACACCTTAGAGTAATAACCCACAGGTTCCCAGGCCGGTCCCGACCTCTGGCACAGAACCCCGGATGCCACCCCTTTTCTTTCATGAACGTATAGAGTGAACGGCTTTCGGGGATCCGGAAGAGCCAGTGCAGGAGGCTGAACCAAGGCTTCTTTAAGCTCTTGAAATGCTTTTTCTTTTTCTTTAGTCCATTTCCAGTTAAGCAAACCCTCTTTAGTGAGGGACTCATATAATGGTTTAGCCTTTCCTCCATAGTCGGGGATCCAAAGCCGGCAAAAACCGGTCAGTCCCAAGAAAGCCCTTAGCTCTCTGGGATTTTGGGGTTGAGGGCTTTCAAGTATCGCCTGAATTCTATCTTTACCCAAGCTACGACATCCCTGACGAAGATGATATCCGAGAAAAGTAACCTGTTGTTTAACCAATTGGGCTTTTTCCCTAGAAACCTTGTATCCCTGAGCTCCAAGAAAATTGAGGAGCTCTATTGTATATTCCTTACAAGCAGTCTCTGTTTCAGTACTTAGGAGTAAATCGTCACAGTACTGAACTATGTTACATGAGAAATGTGCAGCTAGGAACGGAGCCAGGTCTCTTTTCAGCTGGCTGCCAAAAATCTCGGGTGCACAAGTCAGTCCCTGGGGAACAACAGTCCAGAGATACTGAGCCTTGTAATGGGTATCTGGATCTTCCCATTCGAAGGCAAACAGTTTCTGAGACTCCTGATCAAGAGGTATGGAAAAGAAAGCATCTTTTAAATCTATTACAGAGAACCACCCGTGGCTCTTGGGGACTTGGCTCAAAATAGTATGGGGGTTTGGGACAACTGGATAGGGGGCTTCTATCAACTTATTAACCTGCCTCAGGTCCTGGACTAATCGATATTGTCCGTTAGGCTTAGGCACTCCCATTATTGGAGTATTATATGGGGAAGTGCCTTCCCTTAACCACCCGCACTGCAAAAACTTTTGAATTAGAGGTTTAAGTCCAATCCGAGTGGTTAACTTAAGGGGGTATTGTCGAATTCGAACTGGGCAGCTCCCCTCCTTAAGGGAAATGTGTACTGGCAAAGCGTTTCGAGCCCGAGCAAAACCTCCCTCCTCAGCCCAGACCTCAGGGTTAACCCCTGGCAGCTGATTTTTCTTGCTTTCCGACTGTGCTGGGGGAGGATTTTTAACATTTAAAAGGGCCATTTGATAATTAGAAATTTGTTGTTTAGGGAGCCTAACCTCGAGAGTCCCATTATTATTGAACGAGATTTCCGCTTGCAGTTTAGTAAGCAGGTCCCGTCCTAGCAGCGCAATGGGGCAGGAGGGGCTACAAACGAATTGGTGGGATATATGGCAGTCTCCTACTTTTACTAGGAGAGGTAGAGATTTTTCCAATTTTATACTTTGCCCCTCTATCCCTTGGACTACAGCACACCCTTGAGCCCTCCCTCGGGGAGCCTCTGCAAGGGGAAGCAAGCTAAGGGCAGCTCCTGTATCAATCAGGGCTTCAATTGGGCGGCCCCCTACCTCAATTATTACCGTGGGATCCAGGCCAGCGGGTTGTGCCGCTAGGAGGGGCCGCTGGGTCCCTCGGCCTCCCTATACAGCCGACTCATCATGTGCCTCGTTATAGAAAACGGGCACGGGTGGAGTCCTATTCCTGCTTCCCTCCCTCCGGTTATGGCGCTGGGGGCATTCATTCTTCCAGTGTCCCTCTTCCTTACAGATAGCACACTGATTTCGTCCCAAACGGGAGCCTCTGCCCTTCTCCTGTAATCCTGTTCGTCCCTTTGTATTGCCCCCCCCTTTCCCACTTTCCCCCTTCAGGGCCATTGCCAGTAGGCGGGCCCCCTTTTTCCTCTCCTCATCATCCCTGCGATCATAAACTTTTAGTGCAATCTCCAAGAGCTCCTCTATATTTTTACCTGATGCCCCATCTATTTTCTGTAGTTTTTTCCGAATGTCCTCATAGGACTGCCCGATGAAAAGGGGAATGAGCACTCGCTTTCCATTAACATCCTCCGGGTCTAGGTCTGTGTATCTTTTACAAGTGTTACACAGGCGCTCGTAGAAAGCGGCTGGGTTCTCATTCTTTTCCTGCCGAATATTATATAGCTTAGCCCAATTTGGGGTCTTTCTAATACAACGTTTCATCCCTTGTACTATAGCTAAGGCATATCTGCGGTGGCGATTTCGACCTCCTTCAACTGTATGTGACCAATCGGGCGCAGCCTCAGGGAGCACGTTAGGTATGTTAGCTGCGTCTTCTCCCTCTGCTACCAGTCCCTCCTTGGCTTTTGAAAAGACTAAACGCCTCTCTTCTGCAGTTAGCAGGGTGTTGAGAGCGATTTTCATGTCACCCCAAGTAGGGTTATGGGCCGAGACCAAAGTCTCGAAAACTGCTGTTAGCGGGGCAGGGTCCTCTGAGAATGAGGGATTCTGATGCTTCCAATTATACAAATCACTTGTAGTGAAAGGAATATATATCATAGTGAGATCACCATTAGGACCCACAGTTTCCCTTAGGGGCAGTTCAAGCACCGGGACTGTCTCGGCTGTGGTCTTATTTACCTCGGGGCTCTTGGTGATAGCAAATTTTGTGTCTCCCGGGGTGCCTATTATTTTCCATCCCTCCTTAGTAAGTTTAGTACAACTCCTCAGGCGGCCGGCTATCGGGGAGTTCCTGGAGTCTGTAGATGGGGTACCGAGTTCCTGACTACTATGGTCCTCCCCGCTACTGTCTCCTACGTTATTCTCTGAGGTTGTTGGCTCACGGGGAGGGGGGCTGCTTTCTGGGGTAGCCAATACAGAGGGAGGGGGTTGTGCCGAGGGGACCGGGAGGCCAGGATACACTGGGGGGGGGTTCACAGGGGGAGGATACACTGGAGGAGGGGGCATAGGATCAGGGGCGGTAGGAATCACGGCTGGTGGACAGGGCTTTTTCACAGGGGGACGACCTTGACGCTGACCCGGAGTCTGAGTCATTAAGGCCCTAATGGCTTGGGCTCTACACTCTCGCAACCAGGGGGGGGGATTAGCTGTAAGATCCTGCCAGATATCTATATAGGGGTACTGGTCCCAATGTCCATCCCTAGTTACAACATTATGTACAGCTTCTACAATTTTTAACTTCAATGTTCCCCCAGCGGGCCACTCCACCCCAAATGTTGGCCATTCTACAGTGCAGAATTTTATCAAATTATCCTTACATAATGGCACTCCATAATCAGCTTGACGTCTAAACGCCTTCCAATTATTTAGCATACATTCTAAGGGCGTCCCAGCATAAGTGCTTTGTCCGGACCCCATTATACTTGTGTCTAGTTAAACCTGGTCACGGGTTCGACCGACCCCCCTTGCGATTAAGATATCCTGGTCACGGGGTTTCCCCTCGCAGGAGTCTCAGGGCGGCTGGAGTCGGTTTAAGTCCTAGACCCGGTTATAATTTTGGCCTCCAATATAACATCAACATGAAGAAAAGCAATACTCCCCCCAAAAACAGAAACAAGCCCTGGGGTTGCTCTATGTCCCAGTAATTATCCAATACAGCCCACGGGCTCGTGAAATTAGTGGTATTATTCATTAACTGTCTGGCTTGTTTACCATAACCTTCAAGCAACCACAATATCTTCCCACACCTGGGTTACCTATGAGGTCCAATCACACTGCGGGGGCGTTATATCCTTTAAACCCAAGAGGTAAAACGCACTTACCACCCGTAGTGGCCGCGTCCGGCTGTTGGACCTTCCCCTTCTTCTGGCACCGTCTCGCCTCCGTGTCGTTAGGAATTCTCTTTAGAGAGGACGCGGCCGCCCCGACCAATCACAACGACCCGAGGCCCGAGCAAATCAGTGGCTCGAGGTGGCCACTCCTCGGAATCGCCCTTGGTCGCCGGTCAGCGCCCTCTACAGGGAGAGAAGTCCCGGCGGAGTCGCCAATTGTTGGCCAAATAGGGCCCGTTTCCCCCTGGAGCTTACCTAATTACACCAAGGAGGCACGGAGAACAAGAAGACGGGTACCACACCTTTATTTTCGTTCAGCTGAGCGGGTGTTTCTTCTCGACTAATGCCAGAGAAGAGCACACCTTACATGGGCTACATGAGCCCCTTTTATAATCAGTAACAAACAACTTTAGTATACGTCATTATACTGACCTATAGATAACAGGTCACACAGAATACATGATTATTTTGGGGAAGGGGATACAGGATACATCTGTTGCGGATACATTTATCATTTTGAAGGGAGTATAAGGTACATACCTTGACCTTTGGTATTACATATCTTTGAGGATACATGAGAAAACAGCTGCATATACTTTTGTGCCAAGCGGACTAATTAGTAGATAGCTGACATGGTTAAATGTGAGACTAGATACATGTCCTGTCCTTGATTCCCAAGTTTCGCTTGTTATTCAAATCTCTAGGCCCCTTTTTGAGCTAAAGCCAGAGAAAGAGAGGAAGATACAGGCCTGGGCCTGTTGATTTTTAGGCCTTTTCCATCAGAGCTGGTGTTGAGGCCCCCAGGGATTAGACCCCTGGAGCTACGGTTCGGGCTCTCAGGGGTTGGGCTCCTGGAGTTGGTGTTGGGGTCCGCAGGGGTTGGGCCCCTGGAGCTATGGTTCGGGCGCTCAGGGGTTGGGATCCTTGAGCTGGTTTTGGGGCCCCCAGGGGTTCGGCCCCTGGAGCTCGGGTTGGAGCCCACGGAGGTTATACCCCTGGAGCTATGGTTGGGGCGCTGAGGGGTTGGGCCCCTGTAGCCTTTGTTGGGGCCCCCAGGGGTTTGGCCGCTGGAGCTGGTGTTGGGGCCCCAGGGGTTAGGCCCCTGGAGCTATTGTTCGGGCGCTCAGGGTTTGGGCCCCTGGAGCTGGTGTTGGGTCCCCCAGGGGTTGGGCACCTGGGGCTGGGGTTGCGGCCCCCAGGGGTTAGGCCCCTGGAGCTATGGTTCGGGCGCTCAGGCGTTGGACCCCTGGAGCTGGTGTTGGGGCCCACAGGGGTTAGGCCCCTGGAGGTATTGTTCGGGCGCTCAGGGGTTGGGTCCCTATAGCTGGTGTTGGGGCCCCGAGGGGTTAGGCCCCTCGAGCTATGCTTCGGGTGCTCAGGGGTTGGGCCCCTGGACTGGTGTTCGGACCCCCAGGGGCTGGGCCCCTGGAGCTGGTGTTGGGGCCCCAGGGGTTAGGCCCCTGGAGCTATGGTTCGGGCACTCAGGGGTTGGGCCCCTGGAGCTGGTGTTGGGGCTGTCAGGGGTTGGGCCCCTGGAGCTATGTTTCGGGCTCTCAGGGGTTGGGCCCCTGGAGCTGGTGTTGGGGCCGTCTGGGGTTGGGCCCATGGAGCTGGGGTTGGGGCCCCCAGGGGTTAGGCCTCTGGAGCTATGGTTCGGGCGCTCAGGGGTTGGGCCCCTGGAGCTGGTGTTGGGGCTCCCAGGGGTTTGGCCAGTGGAGCTGGTGTTGGGGCCCCAGGGGTTAGGCCCCTGGCGCTATGGTTCGGGCGCTCAGGGGTTGGGCCCTTGAAGCTGGGGTGGGGGCCCCCAGTGGTTAGGCCCCTGGAGCTATGGTTCGGGCACTCAGGGGTAGGGCCCGAGGAGCTGGTGTTGGGGTCCCCAGGGATTAGGCCCCTGGAGGTATTGTTCGGGCGCTCAGGGTTTGGGTCCTTGGAGCTGGTGTTGGGCCCCCAGGGATTCGGACCCTGGAGCTATGGTTCGGGCGCTCAGGGGTTGGGACCCTGGAGGTGGTGTTGGAGCCCCCAGGGGTTGGGCCCCTGGAGCTGGTGTTGGGGCCCCAGGGATTAGGCCCCTGGAGCTATGGTTCGTGCGCTCAGGGGTTGGGCCCCTGGAGCTGGTGTTGGGGCTCCAGGGGCTGGGCCCCTGGAACTAGTGTTGGGGCCCCAGAGATTAGGCCCCTGGAGCTATGCTTCGGGCGCTCAGGGTTTGGGCCCCTGGACTGGTGTTCGGACCCCCAGGGGCTGGGCCCCTGTAGCTGGTGTTGGGGCCCCAGGGGTTAGGCCCCTGGAGCTATGGTTCGGGCGCTGAGGGGTTTGGCCCCTGGAGCTGGTGTTGGGGCTGTCAGGGGTTGGGCCCCTGGAGCTGGTGTTGGGGCCGTCTGGGGTTGGGCCCATGGAGCTGGGGTTGGGGCCCCCAGGGGTTAGGCCTCTGGAGCTATGGTATGGGAGCTCAGGGGTTGGGCCCCTGGAGCTGGTGTTGGAGCTCCCAGGGGTTGGGCCAGTGGAGCTGGTGTTGGGGCCCCAGGGCTTAGGCCCCTGGCGCTATGGTTCGGGCGCTGAGGGGTTGGGCCCTTTGAGCTGGGGTGGGGGCCCCCAGTGGTTAGGCCCCTGGAGCTATGGTTCGGGCACTCAGGGGTAGGGCCCGAGGAGCTGGTGTTGGGGCACCCAGGGATTAGGCCACTGGAGGTATTGTTCGGGCGCTCAGGGGTTGGGTCCTTGGAGCTGGTGTTGGGCCCCCAGGGATTGGGCCCTGGAGCTATGGTTCAGGCGCTCAGGGGTTGGGACCCTGGAGCTGGTGTTGGAGCCCCCAGGGGTTGGGCCCCTGGAGCTGGTGTTGGGGCCCCAGGGATTAGGCCCCTGGAGCTATGGTTCGGGTACTCAGGGGTTGGCCCCTGGAGCTGGTGTTGGGGCCCCAGGGGCTGGGCCCCTGGAACTGGGGTTGGGGCCCCCAGGGGTTAGGCCCCTGGAGCTATGGTTCCGGCGCTCAGGGGTTGGGCCGTTGGAGCTGGGGTGGGGTCCCCCAGCGGTTAGGCCCCTGCAGCTATGGTTCAGGCGCTCAGGGGTTGGACCCCTGGAGCTGGTGTTGGGGCCGACAGGGGTTAGGCCCCTGGAGGTATTGTTCGGGCGCTCAGGGGTTGGGCCCCTGGAGCTGGTGTTGGGGCCCCAAGGTTTTAGGCCCGTCGAGCTATGCTTCGGGCGCTCAGGGGTTGGACCCCTGGAGCTGCTCTTGGGGCCCAAAGGGGTTAGGCCACTGGAGGTATTGTTCGGGCGCTCAGGGGTTGGGCCCCTGGAGCTGGTGTTGGGGCCCGGAGGTTTTAGGCCCCTCGAGCTATGCTTCGGGCGCTCAGGGGTTGGGCCCCTGGACTGGTGTTGGGGCCCCCAGGGGCTGGACCCCTGGAGCTGGTCTTGGGGCCCCATGGGTTAGGCCCCTGGAGCTATGGTTCGGGCGCTCAGGGGTTGGACCTCTGGAGCTGGTCTTGGGGTCCAAAGGGGTTAGGCCCCTGGAGGTATTGTTCGGGCGCTCAGGGGTTGGGCCCCTGGCGCTGGTGTTGGGGCCCCGAGGTTTTAGGCCCCTTGAGCTATGTTTCGGGCGCTCAGTGGTTGGGCCCCTGGACTGGTGTTGGGGCCCCCAGGGGCTGGACCCCTGGAGCTGGTGTTGGGGCCCCAGGGGTTAGGCCCCTGGAGCTATGGTTCGGGCGTTCAGGGGTTGGGCCCCTGGAGCTGGTGTTGGGGCCCCCAGGGGTTGGGCCACTGGCGCTGGAGTTGGGGCCCCAGGAGTTAGGCCCCTGGAGCAATGGTTCGGGCGCTCAGGTTTTGGGCCCTTGGAGTTGGGGTGGGGGCCCCCAGGGGTTAGGCCACTGTAGCTATGGTTCGAGTGCTCAGGGGTTGGGCCCCTTTAGCTGGTGTTGGGGCCCCCAGGGGTTAGGCCCCTGGAGGTATTGTTCGAGCGCTCAGGGGTTTTGCCCCTGAAGCTGGTGTTAGGGCCCCCACGGGTTGGACCCCTGGAGCTGGTGTTGGGGCCCCAGGGGTTAGGCCCCTGGAGCTATGGTTCGGGCGCTCAGGGGTTGGGCCCCTGGAGCTGGTGTTGGGGCCCCCAGGGGTTGGGCCCCTGGAGCTGGCATTGGGGCCCCCAGAGGTTAGGCCCCTGGAGCTATGGTTCGGGCGCTCAGGGGTTGGGCCCCTGGAGCTGGTGTTGGGGCCCCCAGGGGTTGGGCCCCTGGAGCTGGGGTTCGGGTCCCCAGGGGTTAGGCCCCTGGAGATATAGTTGGGGCTCTCAGGGGTTGGGCCCCTGGAGCTGGTGTTGTGGCCCCGAGGGGTTAGGGCCCTGGAGCTGGTGTTGGGGCCCGAGGGGTTAGGCCCCTGGATCTATGGTTCGGGCGCTCAGGGGTTGGGCCCCTGGAGCTATGGTTCGGGCGCTCAGAGGTTGGGCCCTTGGAACTGGGGTGGGAGCCCCCAGGGGTTAGGCCCCTGGAGCTATGGTTTGGGCGCTCAGGGGTTGGGCCCTTGGAGCTGGTTTTGAGGCACCCAGGGATTAGGCCCCTGAAGCTATGGTTCGGGCGCTCAGGGGTTGGGACCCTGGAGCTGGTGTTGGAGCCCCCAGGGGTTGGGCCCCTGGAGCTGGTGTTGGGGCCCCAGGGATTAGGCCCCTGGAGCTATGGTTCGTGCGCTCAGGGGTTGGGCCCCTGGAGCTGTTGTTGGGGCTCCAGGGGCTGGGCCCCTGGAACTGGTGTTGGGGCCCCAGGGATTAGGCCCCTGGAGCTATGCTTCGGGCGCTCAGGGTTTGGGCCCCTGGACTGGTGTTCGGACCCCCAGGGGCTGGGCCCCTCTAGCTGGTGTTGGGGCCCCAGGGGTTAGGCCCCTGGAGCTATGGTTCGGGCGCTGAGGAGTTTGGCCCCTGGAGCTGGTGTTGGGGCTGTCAGGGGTTGGGCCCCTGGAGTTGGTGTTGGGGCCGTCTGGGGTTGGGCCCATGGAGCTGCGGTTGGAGCCCCCAGGGGTTAGGCCTCTGGAGCTATGGTTCGGGAGCTCAGGGGTTGGGCCCCTGGAGCTGGTGTTGGGGCTCCCAGGGGTTGGGCCAGTGGAGCTGGTGTTGGGGCCCCAGGACTTAGGCCCCTGGCGCTATGGTTCGGGCGCTGAGGGGTTGGGCCCTTTGAGCTGGGGTGGGGGCCCCCAGTGGTTAGGCCCCTGGAGCTAGGGTTCGGGCACTCAGGGGTAGGGCCCGAGGAGCTGGTGTTGGGGCACCCAGGGATTAGGCCACTGGAGGTATTGTTCGGGCGCTCAGGGGTTGGGTCCTTGGAGCTGGTGTTGGGCCCCCAGGGATTGGGCCCTGGAGCTATGGTTCGGGCGCTCAGGGGTTGGGACCCTGGAGCTGGTGTTGGAGCCCCCAGGGGTTGGGCCCCTGGAGCTGGTGTTGGGGCCCCAGGGATTAGGCCCCTGGAGCTATGTTTCGGGTACTCAGGGGTTGGCCCCTGGAGCTGGTGTTGGGGCCCCAGGGGCTGGGCCCCTGGAGCTGGGGTTGGGGCCCCCAGGGGTTAGGCACCTGGAGCTATGGTTCCGGCGCTCAGGGGTTGGGCTGTTGGAGCTGGTGTGGGGTCCCCCAGCGGTTAGGCCCCTGCAGCTATGGTTCGGGCGCTCAGGGGTTGGACCCCTGGAGCTAGTGTTGGGGCCAACAGGGGTTAGGCCCCTGGAGGTATTGTTCGGGCGCTCAGGGGTTGGGCCCCTGGAGCTGGTGTTGGGGCCCCGAGGTTTTAGGCCCGTCGAGCTATGCTTCGGGCGCTCAGGGGTTGGACCCCTGGAGCTGCTCTTGGGGCCCAAAGGGGTTAGGCCACTGGAGGTATTGTTTGGGCGCTCAGGGGTTGGGCCCCTGGAGCTGGTGTTGGGGCCCCAAGGTTTTAGGCCCCTCGAGCTATGCTTCGGGCGCTCAGGGGTTGGGCCCCTGGACTGGTGTTGGGGCACCCAGGGGCTGGGCCCCTGGAGCTGGTCTTGGGGCCCCATGGGTTAGGCCCCTGGAGCTATGGTTCGGGCGGTCAGGGGTTGGACCTCTGGAGCTGGTCTTGGGGCCCAAAGGGGTTAGGCCCCTGGAGGTATTGTTCGGGCGCTCAGGGGTTGGGCCCCTGGCGCTGGTGTTGGGACCCCGAGGTTTTAGGCACCTCGAGCTATGCTTCGGGCGCTCAGTGGTTGGGCCCCTGGACTGGTGTTGGGGCCCCCAGGGGCTGGACCCCTGGAGCTGGTCTTGGGGCCCCAGGGGTTAGGCCCCTGGAGCTATGGTTCGGGCGTTCAGGGGTTGGGCCCCTGGAGCTGGTGTTGGGGCCCCCAGGGGTTGGGCCACTGGCGCTCGTGTTGGGGCCCCAGGA
This sequence comes from Gopherus flavomarginatus, assembly GCF_025201925.1. Taxonomy (NCBI): domain Eukaryota; kingdom Metazoa; phylum Chordata; order Testudines; family Testudinidae; genus Gopherus; species Gopherus flavomarginatus. The sequence goes on from NW_026115161.1 coordinate 33,541, forward strand.
GTTAGGCCCCTGGAGCAATGGTTCGGGCGCTCAGGTTTTGGGCCCTTGGAGTTGGGGTGGGGGCCCCCAGGGGTTAGGCCCCTGTAGCTATGGTTCGAGTGCTCAGGGGTTGGGCCCCTGGAGCTGGTGTTGGGGCCCCCAGGGGTTAGGCCCCTGGAGGTATTGTTCGAGCGCTCAGGGGTTGGGCCCCTGAAGCTGGTGTTAGGGCCCCCACGGGTTGGACCCCTGGAGCTGGTGTTGGGGCCCCAGGGGTAAGGCCCCTGGAGCTATGGTTCGGGCGCTCAGGGGTTGGGCCCCTGGAGCTGGTGTTGGGGCCACCAGGGGTTGGGCCCCTGGAGCTGGCGTTGGGGCCCCCAGAGGTTAGGCCCCTGGAGCTATGGTTCGGGCGCTCAGGGGTTGGGCCCCTGGAGCTGGTGTTGGGGCCCCCAGGGGTTCGGCCCCTGGAGCTGGTGTTGGGGCCCCCAGGGGTTGTGCCCCTGGAGCTGGGGTTCGGGTCCCCAGGGTTTAGGCCCCTGGAGATATGGTTCGGGCTCTCAGAGGTTGCCCCCCTGGAGCTGGTGTTGTGGCCCCGAGGGGTTAGGGCCCTGGAGTCGGTGCTGGAGCCCGAGGCGTTAGGCCCCTGGATCTATGGTTCGGGCGCTGAGGGGTTGGGCCCCTGGAGCTATGGTTCGGGCGCTCAGAGGTTGGGCCCTTGAAACTGGGGTGGGAGCCCCCAGGGGTTAGGCCCCTGGAGCTATGGTTTGGGCTCTCAGGGGTTGGGCCCTTGGAGCTGGTGTTGAGGCCCCCAGGGATTAGGCCCCTGGAGCTATGGTTCCGGCGCTCAGGGCTTGGGCTTCTGGAGCTGGTGTTGGGTTCCGCAGGGGTTGGGCCCCTGGAGCTGTGGTTGGGGCCCCCCGGTGTTCGGCCCCTGGAGCTGTGGTTGGAGCCCCCGGGGGTTTGACCCCTGGAGCTGTGGTTCGGGCGCTGAGGGGTTGGGCCCCTGGAGCCTTTGTTGGGGCCCCCAGGGGTTGGGCCCCTGGAGCTGGTGTTGGAGCCCCAGGGGTTAGGCCCCTGGACCTATAGTTCGGGCGCTCAGGGTTTGGGCCCCTGGAGCTGGTGTTGGGGCCCCCAGGGGTTGGACTCCTGCTGCTGGGGTTGGGGCCCCCAGGGGTTAGGCCCCTGGAGCTCCGGTTCCGGCGCTCAGGGGTTGGGCCATTGGAGCTGGGGTGGGGGCCCCCAGGGTTTAGGCCCCTGCAGCTATGGTTCGGGCGCTCAGGGGTTGGACCCCTGGAGCTGGTGTTGGGGCCCCAGGGGTTAGGCCCATGGAGCTATGGTTCGGGCGCTCAGGGGTTGCAACCCTGGAGCTGGCGTTGGGGCCCCCAGTGGTTGGGCCCCTGGAGCTGGGGTTGGGGCCCCCGGGGGGTAAGGCCCCTGGAGCTATGGTTCGGGCGCTCAGGGATTGGATACCTGGCGTTGGTGTTGGGGCCCCCAGGGGTTGGGCCCCTGGAGCTGGGGTTCGGGTCCCCAGGGGTTAGGCCCCTTGAGATATGGTTCGGGCTCTCAGGGGTTGGGCCCCTGGAGGTGGTGATGGGGCCCCGAGGGGTTAGGGCCCTGGAGCTATGGTTCGGGCGCTCAGGGGTTGGGCCCCTGGAGCTATGGTTCGGGCGCTCAGAGGTTGGGCCCTTGGAACTGGGATGGGAGCCCCCAGGGGTTAGTCCCCCGGAGCTATGGTTCGGGCGCTCAGGGGTTCGGCTCTTGGAGCTGGTGTTGAGGCCCCCAGGGATTAGACCCCTGGAGCTATGGTTCGGGCTCTCAGGGATTGGGCTCCTGGAGTTGGTGTTGGGGTCCGCAGGGGTTGGGCCCCTGGAGCTATGGTTCGGGCGCTCAAGGGTTGGGATCCCTGAGCTGTTTTTGGGGCCCCCAGGGGTTCGGCCCCTGGAGTTCGGGTTGGAGCCCACGGAGGTTATACCCCTGGAGCTATGGTTCGGGCGCTGAGGGGTTGGGTCCCTGTAGCCTTTGTTGGGGCCCCCAGGGGTTTGGCCGCTGGAGCTGGTGTTGGGGCCCCAGGGGTTAGGCCCCTGGAGCTATTGTTCGGGCGCTCAGGGTTTGGGCCCCTGGAGCTGGTGTTGGGTCCCCCAGGGGTTGGGCTCCTGGGGCTGGGGTTGGGGCCCCCAGGGGTTAGGCCCCTGGAGCTATGGTTCCGGCGCTCAGGGGTTGGGCCGTTGGAGCTGGGGTGGGGGCCCCCAGGGGTTAGGCCCCTGCAGCTATGGTTCGGGCGCTCAGGCGTTGGACCCCTGGAGCTGGTGTTGGGGCTGTCAGGGGTTGGGCCCCTGGAGCTATGTTTCGGGCTCTCAGGGGTTGGGCCCCTGGAGCTGGTGTTTGGGCCGTCTGGGGTTGGGCCCATGGAGCTGGGGTTGGGGCCCCCAGGGGTTAGGCCTCTGGAGCTATGGTTCGGGCGCTCAGGGGTTGGGCCCCTGGAGCTGGTGTTGGGGCTCCCAGGGGTTTGGCCAGTGGAGCTGGTGTTGCGGCCCCAGGGGTTAGGCCCCTGGCGCTATGGTTCGGGCGCTCAGGGGTTGGGCCCTTGAAGCTGGGGTGGGCGCCCCCAGTGGTTAGGCCCCTGGAGCTATGGTTCGGGCACTCAGGGGTAGGGCCCGAGGAGCTGGTGTTGGGGCCCCCAGGGATTAGGCCCCTGGAGGTATTGTTCGGGCGATCAGGGTTTGGGTCTTTGGAGCTGGTGTTGGGCCCCCAGGGATTAGGACCCTGGAGCTATGGTTCGGGCTCTCAGGGGTTGGGACCCTGGAGCTGGTGTTGGAGCCCCCAGGGGTTGGGCCCCTGGAGCTGGTGTTGGGGCCCCAGGGATTAGGCCCCTGGAGCTATGGTTCGTGCGCTCAGGGGTTGGGCCCCTGGAGCTGGTGTTGGGGCTCCAGGGGCTGGGCCCCTGGAATTGGTGTTGGGGCCCCAGGGATTAGGCCCCTGGAGCTATGCTTCGGGCGCTCAGGGTTTGGGCCCCTGGACTGGTGTTCGGACCCCCAGGGGCTGGGCCCCTGTAGCTGGTGTTGGGGCCTCAGGGGTTAGGTCCCTGGAGCTATGGTTCGGGCGCTGAGGGGTTTGGCCCCTAGAGCTGGTGTTGGGGCTGTCAAGGGTTGGGCCCCTGGAGCTGGTGTTGGGGCCTTCTAGGGTTGGGCCTATGGAGCTGGGGTTGGGGCCCCCAGGGGTTAAGCCTCTGGAGCTATGGTACGGGAGCTCAGGTGTTGGGCCCCTGGAGCTGGTTTTGGGGCTCCCATGGGTTGGGCCAGTGGAGCTGGTGTTGGGGCCCCAGGGCTTAGGCCCCTGGCGCTATGGTTCGGGCGCTGAGGGGTTGGGCCCTTTGAGCTGGGGTGGGGGCCCCCAGTGGTTAGGCCCCTGGAGCTATGGTTCGAGCACTCAGCGGTAGGGCCCGAGGAGCTGGTGTTGGGGCACCCAGGGATTAGGCCACTGGAGGTATTGTTCGGGCGCTCAGGGGTTGGGTCTTTGGAGCTGGTGTTGGGCCCCCAGGGATTGGGCCCTGGAGCTATGGTTCGGGCGCTCAGGGGTTGGGACCCTGGAGCTGGTGTTGGAGCCCCCAGGGGTTGGGCCCCTGGAGCTGGTGTTAGGGCCCCAGGGATTAGGCCCCTGGAGCTATGGTTCGGGTACTCAGGGGTTGGCCCCTGGAGCTGGTGTTGGGGCCCCAGGGGCTGGGCCCCTGGAACGGGGGTTGGGGCCCCCAGGGGTTAGGCCCCTGGAGCTATGGTTCCGGCGCTCAGGGGTTGGGCCGTTGGAGCTGGGGTTGGGTCCCCCAGCGGTTAGGCCCCTGCAGCTATGGTTCAGGCGCTCAGGGGTTGAACCCCTGGAGCTGGTGTTGGGGCCGACAGGGGTTAGGCCCCTGGAGGTATTGTTCGGGCGCTCAGGGGTTGGGCCGCTGGAGCTGGTGTTGGGGCCCCGAGGTTTTAGGCCCCTCGAGCTATGCTTCGGGCGCTCAGGGGTTGGGCCCCTGGACTGGTGTTCGGGCACCCAGGGGCTGGGCCCCTGGAGCTGGTCTTGGGGCCCCATGGGTTAGGCCCCTGGAGCTATGGTTCGGGCGTTCAGGGGTTGGACCTCTGGAGCTGGTCTTGGGGTCCAAAGGGGTTAGGCCCCTGGAGGTATTGTTCGGGCGCTCAGGGGTTGGGCCCCTGGCGCTGGTGTTGGGGCCCCGAGGTTTTAGGCCCCTCGAGCTATGCTTCGGGCGCTCAGTGGTTGGGCCCCTGGACTGGTGTTGGGGCCCCGAGGGGCTGGACCCCTGGAGCTGGTCTTGGGGCCCCAGGGGTTAGGCCCCTGGAGCTATGGTTCGGGCGTTCAGGGGTTGGGCCCCTGGAGCTGGTGTTGGGGCACCCAGGGGTTGGGCCACTGGCGCTGGTGTTGGGGCCCCAGGAGTTAGGCCCCTGGAGCAATGGTTCGGGCGCCCAGGTTTTGGGCCCTTGGAGTTGGGGTGGGGGCCCCCAGGGGTTACGCCCCTGTAGCTATGGTTCGAGTGCTCAGGGGTTGGGCCCCTGGAGCTGGTGTTGGGGCCCCCAGGGGTTAGGCCCCTGGAGGTATTGTTCGAGCGCTCAGGGGTTGGGCCCCTGAAGCTGGTGTTAGGGCCCCCACGAGTTGGACCCCTGGAGCTGGTGTTGGGGCCCCAGGGGTTAGGCCCCTGGAGCTATGGTTCGGGCGCTCAGGGGTTGGGCCCCTGGAGCTGGTGTTGGTGCCCCCAGGAGTTGGGCCCCTGGAGCTGGCGTTGGGGCCCCCAGAGGTTAGGCCCCTGGAGCTATGGTTCGGGCGCTCAGGGGTTGGGCCCCTGGAGCTGGTGTTGGGGCCCCCAGGGGTTTGGCATCTGGAGCTGGTGTTGTGGCCCCCAGGGGTTGGGCCCCTGGAGCTGGGGTTCGGGTCCCCAGGGGTTAGGCCCCTGGAGATATGGTTCGGGCTCTCAGTGGTTGGGCCCCTGGAGCTGGTGTTGTGGCCCCGAGGGGTTAGGGCCCTGGAGCTGGTGTTGGGGTCCGAGGGGTTAGGCCCCTGGATCTATGGTTCGGGCGCTCAGGGGTTGGGCCCCTGGAGCTATGGTTCGGGCGCTCAGAGGTTGGGCCCTTGGAACTGGGGTGGGAGCCCCCAGGGGTTAGGCCCCTGGAGCTATGGTTTGGGCGCTCAGGGGTTGGGCCCTTGGAGCTGGTTTTGAGGCCTCCAGGGATTAGGCCCCTGGAGCTATGGTTCGGGCGCTCAGGGGTTGGGCTCCTGGAGCTGGTGTTGGGTTCCGCAGGGGTTGGGCCCCTGGAGCTGTGGTTGGTGCCCCCGGGGGTTAGGCCCCTGGAGCTATGGTTCGGGCGCTCAGGGGTTGGGACCCTGGAGCTGGTGTTGGCGCCCCCAGGTGTTCGGCCCCTGGAGCTCGGGTTGGAGCCCCCGTGGGTTTGACCCCTGGAGCTATGGTTGCGGCGCTGAGGGGTTGGGCCCCTGTAGCCTTTGTTGGGGCCCCAGGGGTTTGGCCGCTGGAGCTGGTGTTGGGGCCCCAGGGGTTAGGCCCCTGGAGCTATTGTTCGGGCGCTCAGGGGTTGGGCCCCTGGAGCTGGTGTTGGGTCCCCCAGGGGTTGGGCTCCTGGGGCTGGGGTTGGGGCCCCCAGGGGTTAGGCCCCTGGAGCTATGGTTCCGGCGCTCAGGGGTTGGGCCGTTGGAGCTGGGGTGGGGGCCCCCAGGGGTTAGGCCCCTGCAGCTATGGTTCGGGCGCTCAGGCGTTGGACCCCTGGAGCTGGTGTTGGGGCCCACAGGGGTTAGGCCCCTGGAGGTATTGTTCGGGCGCTCAGAGGTTGGGTCCCTATAGCTGGTGTTGGGGCCCCGAGGGGTTAGGCCCCTCGAGCTATGCTTCGGGTGCTCAGGGGTTGGGCCCCTGGACTGGTGTTCGGACCCCCAGGGGCTGGGCCCCTGGAGCTGGTGTTGGGGCCCCAGCGGTTAGGCCCCTGGAGCTATGGTTCGGGCACTCAGGGATTGGGCCCCTGGAGCTGGTGTTGGGGCCCCCAGGGGTTTGGCATCTGGAGCTGGGGTTCGGGTCCCCAGGGGTTAGGCCCCTGGAGATATGGTTCGGGCTCTCAGTGGTTGGGCCCCTGGAGCTGGTGTTGTGGCCCCGAGAGGTTAGGGCCCTGGAGCTGGTGTTGGGGTCCGAGGGGTTAGGCCCCTGGATCTATGGTTCGGGCGCTCAGGGGTTGGGCCCCTGGAGCTATGGTTCGGGCGCTCAGAGGTTGGGCCCTTGGAACTGGGGTGGGAGCCCCCAGGGGTTAGGCCCCTGGAGCTATGGTTTGGGCGCTCAGGGGTTGGGCCCTTGGAGCTGGTTTTGAGGCCTCCAGGGACTAGGCCCCTGGAGCTATGGTTCGGGCGCTCAGAGCTTGGGCTTCTGGAGCTGGTGTTGGGTTCCGCAGGGGTTGGGCCCCTGGAGCTGTGGTTGGGGCCCCCGGGGGTTAGGCCCCTGGAGCTATGGTTCGGGCGCTCAGGGGTTGGGACCCTGGAGCTGGTGTTGGCGCCCCCAGGTGTTCGGCCCCTGGAGCTCGGGTTGGAGCCCCCGTGGGTTTGACCCCTGGAGCTATGGTTCGGGCGCTGAGGGGTTGGGCCCCTGGAGCTATGGTTCGGGCGCTCAGGGGTTGGGCCCCTGGAGCTGGTGTTGGTGCCCCCAGGAGTTGGGCCCCTGGAGCTGGCGTTGGGGCCCCCAGAGGTTAGGCCCCTGGAGCTATGGTTCGGGCGCTCAGGGGTTGGGCCCCTGGAGCTGGTGTTGGGGCCCCCAGGGGTTTGGCATCTGGAGCTGGTGTTGTGGCCCCCAGGGGTTGGGCCCCTGGAGCTGGGGTTCGGGTCCCCAGGGGTTAGGCCCCTGGAGATATGGTTCGGGCTCTCAGTGGTTGGGCCCCTGGAGCTGGTGTTGTGGCCCCGAGGGGTTAGGGCCCTGGAGCTGGTGTTGGGGTCCGAGGGGTTAGGCCCCTGGATCTATGGTTCGGGCGCTCAGGGGTTGGGCCCCTGGAGCTATGGTTCGGGCGCTCAGAGGTTGGGCCCTTGGAACTGGGGTGGGAGCCCCCAGGGGTTAGGCCCCTGGAGCTATGGTTTGGGCGCTCAGGGGTTGGGCCCTTGGAGCTGGTTTTGAGGCCTCCAGGGATTAGGCCCCTGGAGCTATGGTTCGGGCGCTCAGGGCTTGGGCTTCTGGAGCTGGTGTTGGGTTCCGCAGGGGTTGGGCCCCTGGAGCTGTGGTTGGTGCCCCCGGGGGTTAGGCCCCTGGAGCTATGGTTCGGGCGCTCAGGGGTTGGGACCCTGGAGCTGGTGTTGGCGCCCCCAGGTGTTCGGCCCCTGGAGCTCGGGTTGGAGCCCCCGTGGGTTTGACCCCTGGAGCTATGGTTGCGGCGCTGAGGGGTTGGGCCCCTGTAGCCTTTGTTGGGGCCCCAGGGGTTTGGCCGCTGGAGCTGGTGTTGGGGCCCCAGGGGTTAGGCCCCTGGAGCTATTGTTCGGGCGCTCAGGGTTTGGGCCCCTGGAGCTGGTGTTGGGTCCCCCAGGGGTTGGGCTCCTGGGGCTGGGGTTGGGGCCCCCAGGGGTTAGGCCCCTGGAGCTATGGTTCCGGCGCTCAGGGGTTGGGCCGTTGGAGCTGGGGTGGGGGCCCCCAGGGGTTAGGCCCCTGCAGCTATGGTTCGGGCGCTCAGGCGTTGGACCCCTGGAGCTGGTGTTGGGGCCCACAGGGGTTAGGCCCCTGGAGGTATTGTTCGGGCGCTCAGAGGTTGGGTCCCTATAGCTGGTGTTGGGGCCCCGAGGGGTTAGGCCCCTCGAGCTATGCTTCGGGTGCTCAGGGGTTGGGCCCCTGGACTGGTGTTCGGACCCCCAGGGGCTGGGCCCCTGGAGCTGGTGTTGGGGCCCCAGCGGTTAGGCCCCTGGAGCTATGGTTCGGGCACTCAGGGATTGGGCCCCTGGAGCTGGTGTTGGGGCCCCCAGGGGTTTGGCATCTGGAGCTGGGGTTCGGGTCCCCAGGGGTTAGGCCCCTGGAGATATGGTTCGGGCTCTCAGTGGTTGGGCCCCTGGAGCTGGTGTTGTGGCCCCGAGAGGTTAGGGCCCTGGAGCTGGTGTTGGGGTCCGAGGGGTTAGGCCCCTGGATCTATGGTTCGGGCGCTCAGGGGTTGGGCCCCTGGAGCTATGGTTCGGGCGCTCAGAGGTTGGGCCCTTGGAACTGGGGTGGGAGCCCCCAGGGGTTAGGCCCCTGGAGCTATGGTTTGGGCGCTCAGGGGTTGGGCCCTTGGAGCTGGTTTTGAGGCCTCCAGGGACTAGGCCCCTGGAGCTATGGTTCGGGCGCTCAGAGCTTGGGCTTCTGGAGCTGGTGTTGGGTTCCGCAGGGGTTGGGCCCCTGGAGCTGTGGTTGGGGCCCCCGGGGGTTAGGCCCCTGGAGCTATGGTTCGGGCGCTCAGGGGTTGGGACCCTGGAGCTGGTGTTGGCGCCCCCAGGTGTTCGGCCCCTGGAGCTCGGGTTGGAGCCCCCGTGGGTTTGACCCCTGGAGCTATGGTTCGGGCGCTGAGGGGTTGGGCCCCTGGAGCCTTTGTTGGGGCCCCCAGGGGTTGGGTCCCTGGAGCTGGTGTTGGGGCCCCAGGGGTTAGGCCCCTGGACCTATAGTTCGGGCGCTCAGGGTTTCGGCCCCTGGAGCTGGTGTTGGGGCCCCCAGGGGTTGCACTCCTGCTGCTGGGGTTGGGGCCCCCAGGGGTTAGGCCCCTGCAGCTATGGTTCGGGCGCTCAGGGGTTGGACCCCTGGAGCTGGTGTTCGGGCCCAGAGGGGTTAGGCCCCTGGAGGTATTGTTCGGGCGCTCAGCGGTTGGGCCCCTGGACCTGGTGTTGGGGCCCCGAGGTTTTAGGCCCCTCGAGCTATGCTTCGGGCGCTCAGGGGTTGGGCCCCTGGAGCTGGTGTTGGGGCTCCCAGGGGTTTGGCCAGTGGAGCTGGTGTTGGGGCCCCAGGGGTTAGGCCCCTGGCGCTATGGTTCGGGCGCTCAGGGGTTGGGCCCTTGAAGCTGGGGTGGGGGCCCCCAGTGGTTAGGCCCCTGGAGCTATGGTTCGGGCACTCAGGGGTAGGGCCCGAGGAGCTGGTGTTGGGTCCCCAGGGATTAGGCCCCTGGAGGTATTGTTCGGGCGCTCAGGGGTTGGGTCCTTGGAGCTGGTGTTGGGCCCCCAGGGATTAGGACCCTGGAGCTATGGTTCGGGCGCTCAGGGGTTGGGACCCTGGAGCTGGTGTTGGAGCCCCCAGGGGTTGGGCCCCTGGAGCTGGTGTTGGGGCCCCAGGGATTAGGCCCCTGGAGCTTTGGTTCGTGCGCTCAGGGGTTGGGCCCCTGGAGCTGGTGTTGGGGCTCCAGGGGCTGGGCCCCTGGAACTGGTGTTGGGGCCCCAGGGGTTAGGCCCCTGGAGCTATGGTTCGGGCGCTGAGGGGTTTGGCCCCTGGAGCTGGTGTTGGGGCTGTCAGGGGTTGGGGCCCTGGAGCTTGTGTTGGGGCCGTCTGGGGTTGGGCCCCTGGACCTGGTGTTAGGGCTCCGAGGTTTTAGGCCCCTCGAGCTATGCTTCGGGAGCTCAGGGGTTTGGCCCCTGGACTGGTGTTGGGGCACCCAGGGGCTGGGCCCCTGGAGCTGGTCTTGGGGCCCCATGGGTTAGGCTCCTGGAGCTATGGTTCGGGCTCTCAGGGGTTGGACCCCTGGAGCTGGTCTTGGGGCCCAAAGGGGTTAGGCCCCTCGAGGTATTGTTCGGGCGCTCAGGGGTTAGGCCCCTGGAGCTGGTGTTGGGGCCCCGAGGTTTTAGGCCCCTCGAGCTCTGCTTCGGGCGCTCAGGGGTTGGGCCCCTGGACTGGTGTTGGGGCCCCCAGGGGCTGGACCCCTGGAGCTGGTCTTGGAGCCCCAGGGGTTAGGTCCCTGTAACTATGGTTCGAGTACTCAGGGGTTGGGCCCCTGGAGCTGGTGTTAGGGCCCCCACGGGTTGAGCCCCTGGAGCTGGGGTTGGGGCCCCCAGGGGTTAGGCCCCTGGAGCTATGGTTCCGGCGCTCAGGGGTTGGGCCGTTGGAGCTGGGGTGGGCTCCCCCAGCGGTTAGGCCCCTGCAGCTATGGTTCGGGCGCTCAGGGGTTGGGCCCCTGGACCTGGTGTTGGGACCCCGAGGTTTTAGGCCCCTCGAGCTATGCTTTGGGCGCTCAGGGGTTGGACCCCTGGAGCTGCTCTTGGGGCCCAAAGGGGTTAGGCCACTGGAGGTATTGTTCGGGCGCTCAGGGGTTGGGCCCCTGGAGCTGGTGTTGGGGCCCAGAGGTTTTAGGCCCCTCGAGCTATGCTTCGGGCGCTCAGGGGTTGGGCCCCTGGACTGGTGTTGGGGCACCCAGGGGCTGGGCCCTGGAGCTGGTCTTGGGGCCCCATGGGTTAGGCCCCTGGAGCTATGGTTCGGGCGCTCAGGGGTTGGACCCCTGGAGCTGGTCTTGGGGCCCAAAGGGGTTAGGCCCCTGGAGGTATTGTTCGGGCGCTCAGGGGTTGGGCCCCTGGCGCTGGTGTTGGGGCCCCGAGGTTTTAGGCCCCTCGAGCTATGCTTCGGACGCTCAGTGGTTGGGCCCCTGGACTGGTGTTGGGGCCCCCAGGGGCTGGACCCCTGGAGCTGGTCTTGGGGCCCCAGGGGTTAGGCCCCTGGAGCTATGGTTAGGGCGTTCAGGGGTTGGGCCCCTGGAGCTGGTGTTGGGGCCCCAGGAGTTAGGCCCCTGGAGCTATGGTTCGGGCGCTCAGGTTTTGGGCTCTTGGAGTTGGGGTGGGGGCCCCCAGGGGTTAGGCCCCTGTAGCTATGGTTCAAGTGCTCAGGGGTTGGGCCCCTGGAGCTGGTGTTGGGGCCCCCAGGGGTTTGGCCCCTGGAGCTGGTGTTGGGGCCCCAGGGGTTAGGCCCCTGGAGCTATGGTTCTGGCGCTCAGAGTTTGCAACCCTGGAGCTGGTGTTGGGGCCCCCAGGGGTTGGGCCCCTGGAGCTGGCGTTGGGGCCCCCAGAGGTTAGGCCCCTGGAGCTATGGTTCGGGCGCTCAGGGGTTGGGCCCCTGGAGCTGGTGTTGGGGCCCCCAGGGGTTGGGCCCCTGGAACTGGTGTTGGGGCCCCCAGGGGTTGGGACCCTGGAGCTGGGGTTCGGGTCCCCAGGGGTTAGGCCCCTGGAGATATGGTTCGGGCTCTCAGGGGTTGGGCCCCTGGAGCTGGTGTTGTGGCCCCGAGGGGTTAGGGCCCTGGAGCTGGTGTTGGGGCCCGAGGGGTTAGGCCCCTGGATCTATGGTTCGGGCGCTCCGGGGTTGGGCCCCTGGAGCTATGGTTCGGGCGCTCAGAGGTTGGGCCCTTGGAACTGGGGTGGGGGCCCCCAGGGGTTAGGCCCCTGGAGCTATGGTTCGAGCGCTCAGGGGTTGGGCCCTTGGAGCTGGTGTTGAGGCCCCCAGGGATTAGGCCCCTGGAGCTATGGTTCGGGCGCTCAGGGCTTGGGCTCCTGGAGTTGGTGTTGGGGTCCGCAGGGGTTGAGCCCCTGGAGCTGTGGTTGGGGCCCCGGGGGTTAGGCCCCTGGAGCTATGGTTCGGGCGCTCAGGGGTTGGGATCCTATAGCTGGTGTTGGGGCCACCAGGGGTTCGGCCCCTGGAGCTCGGGTTGGAGCCCACGGGGGTTATACCTCTGGACCTATGGTTCGGGCGCTGAGGGGTTGGGCCCCTGTAGCCTTAGTTGGGGCCCCCAGGGTTGGGCCCCTGGAGCTGGTGTTGGGGCCCAAGGGGTTAGGCCCCTGGAGCTATGGTTCGGGCTCTCAGGGGTTGGGCTCCTGGAGTTGGTGTTGGGGTCCGCAGGGGTTGAGCCCCTGGAGCTGTGGTTGGGGCCCCGGGGGTTAGGCCCCTGGAGCTATGGTTCCGGCGCTCAGGGGTTGGGCCATTGGAGCTGGGGTGGGGGCCCCCAGGGGTTAGGCCCCTGCAGCTATGGTTCGGGCGCTCAGGGGTTGGACCCCTGGAGCTGGTGTTGGGGCCCACAGGTGTTAGGCCCGTGGAGGTATTGTTCGGGCGCTCAGGGGTTGGGCCCCTATAGCTGGTGTTGGGGCCCCGAGGGGTTAGGCCCCTCGAGCTATGTTTCGGGCGCTCAGGTGTTGGGCCCCTGGAGCTGGTGTTGGGGCTGTCAGGGGTTGGGCCCCTGGAGCTATGTTTCGGGCTATCAGGGGTTGGGCCCCTGGAGCTGGTGTTGGGGCCGTCTGGGGTTGGGCCCATGGAGCTGGGGTTGGGGCCCCCAGGGGTTAGGCCTCTGGAGCTATGTTTCGGGCTATCAGGGGTTGGGCTCCTGGAGTTGGTGTTGGGGTCCGCAGGGGTTGGGCCCCTGGAGCTATGGTTCGGGCGCTCAGGGGTTGGGATTTTTGAGCTGGTTTTGGGGCCCCCAGGGGTTCGGCCCCTGGAGCTCGGGTTGGAGCCCACGTAGGTTATACCCCTGGAGCTATGGTTGCGGCGCTGAGGGGTTGGGCCCCTGTAGCCTTTGTTGGGGCCCCCAGGGGTTTGGCCGCTGGAGCTGGTGTTGGGGCCCCAGGATTTAGGCCCCTGGAGCTATTGTTCGGGCGCTCAGGGTTTGGGCCCCTGGAGCTGGTGTTGGGTCCCCCAGGGGTTGGGCTCCTGGGGCTGGGGTTGGGGCCCCCAGCGGTTAGGCCCCTGGAGCTATGGTTCCGGCGCTCAGGGGTTGGGCCGTTGGAGCTGGGGTGGGGGCCCCCAGGGGTTAGGCCCCTGCAGCTATGGTTCGGGCGCTCAGGCGTTGGACCCCTGGAGCTGGTGTTGGGGCCCACAGGGGTTAGGCCCCTGGAGGTATTGTTCGGGCGCTCAGGGGTTGGGTCCCTATAGCTGGTGTTGGGGCCCCGAGGGGTTAGGCCCCTCGAGCTATGCTTCGGGTGCTCAGGGGTTGGGCCCCTGGACTGGTGTTCGGACCCCCAGGGGCTGGGCCCCTGGAGCTGGTGTTGGGGCCCCAGCGGTTAGGCCCCTGGAGCTATGGTTCGGGCACTCAGGGGTTGGGCCCCTGGAGCTGGTGTTGGGGCTGTCAGGGGTTGGGCCCCTGGAGCTATGTTTCGGGCTCTCAGGGGTTGGGCCCCTGGAGCTGGTGTTGGGGCCGTCTGGGGTTGGGCCCATGGAGCTGGGGTTGGGGCCCCCAGGGGTTAGGCCTCTGGAGCTATGGTTCGGGCGCTCAGGGGTTGGGCCCCTGGAGCTGGTGTTGGGGCTCCCAGGGGTTTGGCCAGTGGAGCTGGTGTTGGGGCCCCAGGGGTTAGGCCCCTGGCGCTATGGTTCGGGCGCTCAGGGGTTGGGCCCTTGAAGCTGGGGTGGGGGCCCCCAGTGGTTCGGCCCCTGGAGCTATGGTTCGGGCACTCAGGGGTAGGGCCCGAGGAGCTGGTGTTGGGGCCCCCAGGGATTAGGCCCCTGGAGGTATTGTTCGGGCGCTCAGGGTTTGTGTCCTTGGAGCTGGTGTTGGGCCCCCAGGGATTCGGACCCTGGAGCTATGGTTCGGGCGCTCAGGGGTTGGGACCCTGGAGCTGGTGTTGGAGCCCCCAGGGGTTGGGCCCCAGGAGCTGGTGTTGAGGCCCCAGGGATTAGGCCCCTGGAGCTATGGTTCGTGCGCTCAGGGGTTGGGCCCCTGGAGCTGGTGTTGGGGCTCCAGGGGCTGGGCCCCTGGAACTGGTGTTGGGGCCCCAGGGAGTAGGCCCCTGGAGCTATGCTTCGGGCGCTCAGGGTTTGGGCCCCTGGACTGGTGTTCGGACCCCCAGGGGCTGGGCCCCTGTAGCTGGTGTTGGGGCCCCAGGGGTTAGGCCCCTGGAGCTATGGTTCGGGCGCTGAGGGGTTTGGACCCTGGAGCTGGTGTTGGGGCTGTCAGGGGTTGGGCCCCTGGAGCTGGTGTTGGGGCCGTCTGGGGTTGGGCCCATGGACCTGGGGTTGGGGCCCCCAGGGGTTAGGCCTCTGGAGCTATGGTACGGGAGCTCAGGGGTTGGGCCCCTGGAGCTGGTGTTGGAGCTCCCAGGGGTTGGGCCAGTGGAGCTGGTGTTGGGGCCCCAGGGCTTAGGCCCCTGGCGCTATGGTTCGGGCGCTGAGGGGTTGGGCCCTTTGAGCTGGGGTGAGGCCCCCCAGTGGTTAGGCCCCTGGAGCTATGGTTCGGGCACTCAGGGGTAGGGCCCGAGGAGCTGGTGTTGGGGCACCCAGGGATTAGGCCACTGGAGGTATTGTTCGGGCGCTCAGGGGTTGGGTCCTTGGAGCTGGTGTTGGGCCCCCAGGGATTGGGCCCTGGAGCTATGGTTCGGGCGCTCAGGGGTTGGGACCCTGGAGCTGGTGTTGGAGCCCCCAGGGGTTGGGCCCCTGGAGCTGGTGTTGGGGCCCCAGGGATTAGGCCCCTGGAGCTATGGTTCGGGTACTCAGGGGTTGGGCCGTTGGAGCTGGGGTGGGGTCCCCCAGCAGTTAGGCCCCTGCAGCTATGGTTCAGGCGCTCAGGGGTTGGACCCCTGGAGCTGGTGTTGGGGCCGACAGGGGTTAGGCCCCTGGAGGTATTGTTCGGGCGCTCAGCGGTTGGGCCCCTGGAGCTGGTGTTGGGGCCCCGAGGTTTTAGGCCCGTCGAGCTATGCTTCGGGCGCTCAGGGGTTGGACCCCTGGAGCTGCTCTTGGGGCCCAAAGGGGTTAGGCCACTGGAGGTATTGTTCGGGCGCTCAGGGGTTGGGCCCCTGGAGCTGGTGTTGGGGCCCCGAGGTTTTAGGCCCCTCGAGCTATGCTTCGGGCGCTCAGGGGTTGGGCCCCTGGACTGGTGTTGGGGCACCCAGGGGCTGGGACCCTGGAGCTGGTCTTGGGGCCCCATGAGTTAGGCCCCTGGAGCTATGGTTCGGGCGCTCAGGGGTTGGACCTCTGGAGCTGGTCTTGGGGTCCAAAGGGGTTAGGCCCCTGGAGGTATTGTTCGGGCGCTCAGGGGTTGGGCCCCTGGCGCTGGTGTTGGGGCCCCGAGGTTTTAGGCCCCTCGAGCTATGCTTCGGGCGCTCAGTGGTTGGGCCCCTGGACTGGTGTTGGGGCCCCCAGGGGCTGGACCCCTGGAGCTGGTCTTGGGGCCCCAGGGGTTAGGCCCCTGGAGCTATGGTTCGGGCGTTCAGGGATTGGGCCCCTGGAGCTGGTGTTGGGGCCCCCAGGGGTTGGGCCACTGGCGCTGGTGTTGGGGCCCGAGGAGTTAGGCCCCTGGAGCAATGGTTCGGGCGCTCAGGTTTTGGGCCCTTGGAGTTGGGGTGGGGGCTCCCAGGGGTTAGGCCCCTGTAGCTATGGTTCGAGTGCTCAGGGGTTGGGCCCCTTTAGCTGGTGTTGGGGCCCCAGGGGTTAGGCCCCTGGAGCTATGGTTCGGGCGCTCAGGGGTTGGGCCCCTGGAGCTGGTGTTGGGGCCCCCAGGGGTTGGGCCCCTGGAGCTGGCATTGGGGCCCCCAGAGGTTAGGCCCCTGGAGCTATGGTTCGGGCGCTCAGGGGTTGGGCCCCTGGAGCTGGTGTTGGTGCCCCCAGGGGTTGGGCCCCTGGAGCTGGTGTTGGGGCCCCCAGGGGTTGGGCCCCTGGAGCTGGGGTTCGGGTCCCCAGGGGTTAGGCCCCTGGAGATTTGGTTCGGGCTCTCAGGGGTTGGGCCCCTGGAGCTGGTGTTGTGGCCCCGAGGGGTTAGGGCCCTGGAGCTGGTGTTGGGGCCCGAGGGGTTAGGCCCCTGGATCTATGGTTCGGGCGCTCAGGGGTTGGGCCCCTGGAGCTATGGTTCGGGCGCTCAGAGGTTGGGCCCTTGGAACTGGGGTGGGAGCCCCCAGGGGTTAGGCCCCTGGAGCTATGGTTTGGGCGCTCAGGGGTAGGGCCCTTGGAGCTGGTTTTGAGGCCCCCAGGGATTAGGCCCCTGGAGCTATGGTTCGGGCGCTCAGGGGTTGGGACCCTGGAGCTGTTGTTGGAGCCCCCAGGGGTTGGGCCCCTGGAGCTGGTGTTGGGGCCCCAGGGATTAGGCCCCTGGAGCTATGGTTCGTGCGCTCAGGGGTTGGGCCCCTGGAGCTGTTGTTGGGGCTCCAGGGGCTGGGCCCCTGGAACTGGTGTTGGGGCCCCAGGGATTAGGCCCCTGGAGCTATGCTTCGGGCGCTCAGGGTTTGGGCCCCTGGACTGGTGTTCGGACCCCCAGGGTCTGGGCCCCTCTAGCTGGTGTTGGGGCCCCAGGGGTTAGGCCCCTGGAGCTATGGTTCGGGCGCTGAGGGGTTTGGCCCCTGGAGCTGGTGTTGGGGCTGTCAGGGGTTGGGCCCCTGGAGCTGGTGTTGGGGCCGTCTGGGGTTGGGCCCATGGAGCTGGGGTTGGAGCCCCCAGGGGTTAGGCCTCTGGAGCTATGGTTCGGGAGCTCAGGGGTTGGGCCCCTGGAGCTGGTGTTGGGGCTCCCAGGGGTTAGGCCAGTGGAGCTGGTGTTGGGGCCCCAGGACTTAGGCCCCTGGCGCTATGGTTCGGGCGCTGAGGGGTTG
The DNA here is from genome assembly GCF_025201925.1 of Gopherus flavomarginatus. Classification (NCBI taxonomy): domain Eukaryota; kingdom Metazoa; phylum Chordata; order Testudines; family Testudinidae; genus Gopherus; species Gopherus flavomarginatus. Next base: position 50,020 of record NW_026115161.1, read on the forward strand.
GGCCCCTGGAGCTATGGTTCGGGCGCTCAGAGGTTGGGCCCTTGAAACTGGGGTGGGAGCCCCCAGGCCTTAGGCCTCTGGAGCTATGGTTTGGGCTCTCAGGGGTTGGGCCCTTGGAGCTGGTGTTGAGGCCCCCAGGGATTAGGCCCCTGGAGCTATGGTTCGGGCCCTCAGGGCTTGGGCTTCTGGAGCTGGTGTTGGGTTCCGCAGGGGTTGGGCCCCTGGAGCTGTGGTTGGGGCCCCCGGGGGTTAGGCCCCTGGGGCTATGGTTCGGGCGCTCAGGGGTTGGGACCCTGGAGCTGGTGTTGGGGCCCCCAGGTGTTCGGCCCCTGGAGCTCGGGTTGGAGCCCCCGGGGGTTTGACCCCTGGAGCTATGGTTCGGGCGCTGAGGGGTTGGGCCCCTGGAGCCTTTGTTGGGGCCCCCAGGGGTTGGGCCCCTGGAGCTGGTGTTGGAGCCCCAGGGGTTAGGCCCCTGGACCTATAGTTCGGGCGCTCAGGGTTTGGGCCCCTGGAGCTGGTGTTGGGGCCCCCAGGGGTTGGACTCCTGCTGCTGGGGTTGGGGCCCCCAGGGGTTAGGCCCCTGGAGCTACGGTTCCGGCGCTCAGGGGTTGGGCCGTTGGAGCTGGGGTGGGGGCCCCCAGGGTTTAGGCCCCTGCAGCTATGGTTCGGGCGCTCAGGGGTTGGACCCCTGGAGCTGGTGTTGGGGCCCCAGGGGTTAGGCCCATGGAGCTATGGTTCGGGCGCTCAGGGGTTGCAACCCTGGAGCTGGCGTTGGGGCCCCCAGTGGTTGGGCCCCTGGAGCTGGGGTTGGGGCCCCCGGGGGTTAGGCCCCTGGAGCTATGGTTCGGGCGCTCAGGGATTGGATACCTGGCGTTGGTGTTGGGGCCCCCAGGGGTTGCGCCCCTGGAGCTGGGGTTCGGGTCCCCAGGGGTTAGGCCCCTGGAGCTATGGTTTGGGCACTCAGGGGTAGGGCCCGAGGAGCTGGTGTTGGGGCCCCCAGGGATTAGGCCCCTGGAGCTATGGTTCGTGCGCTCAGGGGTTGGGCCCCTGGAGCTGGTGTTGGGGCTCCAGGGGCTGGGCCCCTGGAACTGGTGTTGGGGCCCCAGGGATTAGGCCCCTGGAGCTATGCTTCGGGCGCTCAGGGTTTGGGCCCCTGGACTGGTGTTCGGACCCCCAGGGGCTGGGCCCCTGTAGCTGGAATTGGGGCCCCAGGGGTTAGGCCCCTGGAGCTATGGTTCGGGCGCTGAGGGGTTTTGCCCCTGGAGCTGGTGTTGGGGCTGTCAGGGGTTGGGCCCCTGGAGCTGGTGTTGGGGCCGTCTGGGGTTGGGCCTATGGAGCTGGGTTTGGGGCCCCCAGGGGTTAGGCCTCTGGAGCTATGGTACGGGAGCTCAGGGGTTGGGCCCCTGGAGCTGGTTTTGGGGCTCCCAGCGTTTGGGCCAGTGGAGCTGGTGTTGGGGCCCCAGGGCTTAGGCCCCTGGCGCTATGGTTCGGGTGCTGAGGGGTTGGGCCCTTTGAGCTGGGGTGGGGGCCCCCAGTGGTTAGGCCCCTGGAGCTATGGTTCGAGCACTCAGGGGTAGGGCCCGAGGAGCTGGTGTTGGGGCACCCAGGGATTAGGCCACTGGAGGTATTGTTCGGGCGCTCAGGGGCTGGGCCCCTGGAACTGGGGTTGGGGCCCCCAGGGATTGGGCCCTGGAGCTATGGTTCCGGCGCTCAGGGGTTGGGCCGTTGGAGCTGGGGTGGGGTCCCCCAGCGGTTAGGCCCCTGCAGCTATGGTTCAGGCGCTCAGGGGTTGGACCCCTGGAGCGGGTGTTGGGGCCGACACGGGTTAGGCCCCTGGAGGTATTGTTCGGGCGCTCAGGAGTTGGGCCCCTGGAGCTGGTGTTCGGGCCCCGAGGTTTTAGGCCCGTCGAGCTATGCTTCGGGCGCTCAGGGGTTGGACCCCTGGAGCTGCTCTTGGGGCCCAAAGGGGTTAGGCCACTGGAGGTATTGTTCGGGCGCTCAGGGGTTGGGCCCCTGGAGCTGGTGTTGGGGCACCCAGGGGCTGGGCCCCTGGAGCTGGTCTTGGGGCCCCATGGGTTAGGCCCCTGGAGCTATGGTTCGGGCACTCAGGGGTTGGACCTCTGGAGCTGGTCTTGGGGTCCAAAGGGGTTAGGCCCCTGGAGCAATGGTTCGGGCGCCCAGGTTTTGGGCCCTTGGAGTTGGGGTGGGGGCCCCCAGGGGTTAGGCCCCTGTAGCTATGGTTCGAGTGCTCAGGGGTTGGGCCCCTGGAGCTGGTGTTGGGGCCCCCAGGGGTTAGGCCCCTGGAGGTATTGTTCGAGCGCTCAGGGGTTGGGCCCCTGAAGCTGGTGTTAGGGCCCCCACGGGTTGGACCCCTGGAGCTGGTGTTGGGGCCCCAGGGGTTAGGCCCCTGGAGCTATGGTTCGGGCGCTCAGGGGTTGGGCCCCTTGAGCTGGTGTTGGGGCCCCCAGGGGTTGGGCCCCTGGAGCTGGCGTTGGGGCCCGAGGAGTTAGGCCCGTGGATCTATGGTTCGGGCGCTCAGGGGTTGGGCCCCTGGAGCTATGGTTCGGGCGCTCAGAGGTTGGGCCCTTGGAACTGGGGTGGGAGCCCCCAGGGGTTAGGCCCCTGGAGCTATGGTTTGGGCGCTCAGGGGTTGGGCCCTTGGAGCTGGTTTTGAGGCCTCCAGGGATTAGGCCCCTGGAGCTATGGTTCGGGCGCTCAGGGCTTGGGCTTCTGGAGCTGGTGTTGGGTTCCGCAGGGGTTGGGCCCCTGGAGCTGTGGTTGGGGCCCCCGGGGGTTAGGCCCCTGGAGCTATGGTTCGGGCGCTCAGGGGTTGGGACCCTGGAGCTGGTGTTGGCGCCCCCAGGTGTTCGGCCCCTGGAGCTCGGGTTGGAGCCCCCGGGGGTTTGACCCCTGGAGCTATGGTTCGGGCGCTGAGGGGTTGGGCCCCTGGAGCCTTTGTTGGGGCCCCCAGGGGTTGGGCCCCTGGAGCTGGTGTTGGGGCCCCAGGGGTTAGGCCCCTGGACCTATAGTTCGGGCGCTCAGGGTTTAGGCCCCTGGAGCTGGTGTTGGGGCCCCCAGGGGTTGCACTCCTGCTGCTGGGGTTGGGGCCCCCAGGGGTTAGGCCCCTGGAGCTACGGTTCCGGCGCTCAGGGGTTGGGCCGTTGGAGCTGGGGTGGGGGCCCCCAGGGTTTAGGCCCCTGCAGCTATGGTTCGGGCGCTCAGGGGTTGGGCCCCTGGACCTGGTGTTGGGGCCCCGAGGTTTTAGGCGCCTCGAGCTATGCTTCGGGCGCTCAGGGGTTGGGCCCCTGGACTGGTGTTGGGGCACCCAGGGGCTGGGCCCCTTGAGCTGGTCTTGGGGCCCCATGGGTTAGGCCCCTGGAGCTATGGTTCGGGCGCTCAGGGGTTGGACCCCTGGAGCTGGTGTTGGGGCCCAAAGGGGTTAGGCCCCTGGAGGTATTGTTCGGTCGCTCAGGGGTTGGGCCCCTGGAGCTGGTGTTGGGGCTCCCAGGGGTTTGGCCAGTGGAGCTGGTGTTGGGGCCCCATGGGTTAGGCCCCTGGCGCTATGGTTCGGGCGCTCAGGGGTTGGGCCCTTGAAGCTGAGGTGGGGGCCCCCAGTGGTTAGGCCCCTGGAGCTATGGTTCGGGCACTCAGGGGTAGGGCCCGAGGAGCTGGTGTTGGGTCCCCAAGGATTAGGCCCCTGGAGGTATTGTTCGGGCGCTCAGGGGTTGGGTCCTTGGAGCTGGTTTTGGGCCCCCAGGGATTAGGACCCTGGAGCTATGGTTCGGGCGCTCAGGGGTTGGGACCCTGGAGCTGGTGTTGGGGCCCCCAGGGGTTGGGCCCCTGGAGCTGGTGTTGGGGCCCCAGGGATTAGGCCCCTGGAGCTATGGTTCGTGCGCTCAGGGGTTGGGCCCCTGGAGCTGGTGTTGGGGCTCCAGGGGCTGGGCCCCTGGAACTGGTGTTGGGGCCCCAGGGGTTAGGCCCCTGGAGCTATGGTTCGGGCGCTGAGGGGTTTGGCCCCTGGAGCTGGTGTTCGGGCTGTCAGGGGTTGGGCCCCTGGAGCTTGTGTTGGGGCCGTCTGGGGTTGGGCCCCTGGACCTGGTGTTAGGGCTCTGAGGGTTTAGGCCCCTCGAGCTATGCTTCGGGAGCTCAGGGGTTTGGCCCCTGGACTGGTGTTGGGGCACCCAGGGGCTGGGCCCCTGGAGCTGGTCTTGGGGCCCCATGGGTTAGGCCCCTGGAGCTATGGTTCGGGCTCTCAGGGGTTGGACCCCTGGAGCTGGTCTTGGGGCCCAAAGGGGTTAGGCCCCTCGAGGTATTGTTCGGGCGCTCAGGGGTTAAACCCCTGGAGCTGGTGTTGGGGCCCCGAGGTTTTAGGCCCCTCGAGCTATGCTTCGGGCGCTCAGGGGTTGGGCCCCTGGACTGGTGTTGGGCCCCCAGGGGCTGGACCCCTGGAGCTGGTCTTGGAGCCCCAGGGGTTAGGCCCCTGTAACTATGGTTCGAGTACTCAGGGGTTGGGCCCCTGGAGCTGGTGTTAGGGCCCCCACGGGTTGAGCCCCTGGAGCTGGGGTTGGGGCCCCCAGGGGTTAGGCCCCTGGAGCTATGGTTCCGGCGCTCAGGGGTTGGGCCGTTGGAGCTGAGGTGGGGTCCCCCAGCGGTTAGGCCCCTGCAGCTATGGTTCGGGCGCTCAGGGGTTGGGCCCCTGGAGCTGGTGTTGGGACCCCGAGGTTTTAGGCCCCTCGAGCTATGCTTTGGGCGCTCAGGGGTTGGACCCCTGGAGCTGCTCTTGGGGCCCAAAGGGGTTAGGCCACTGGAGGTATTGTTCGGGCGCTCAGGGGTTGGGCCCCTGGAGCTGGTGTTGGGGCCCAGAGGTTTTAGGCCCCTTGAGCTATGCTTCGGGCGCTCAGGGGTTGGGCCCCTGGACTGGTGTTGGGGCACCCAGGGGCTGGGCCCTGGAGCTGGTCTTGGGGCCCCATGGGTTAGGCCCCTGGAGCTATGGTTCGGGCGCTCAGGGGTTGGACCCCTGGAGCTGGTCTTGGGGCCCAAAGGGGTTAGGCCCCTGGAGGTATTGTTCGGGCGCTCAGGGGTTGGGCCCCTGGCGCTGGTGTTGGGGCCCCGAGGTTTTAGGCCCCTCGAGCTATGCTTCGGGCGCTCAGTGGTTGGGCCCCTGGACTGGTGTTGGGGCCCCCAGGGGCTGGACCCCTGGAGCTGGTGTTGGGGCCCCAGGGGTTAGGCCCCTGGAGCTATGGTTCGGGCGTTCAGGGGTTGGGCCCCTGGAGCTGGTGTTTTGGCCCCAGGAGTTAGGCCCCTGGAGCTATGGTTCGGGCGCTCAGGTTTTGGGCTCTTGGAGTTGGGGTGGGGGCCGCCAGGGGTTAGGCCCCTGTAGCTATGGTTCAAGTGCTCAGGGGTTGGGACCCTGGAGCTGGTGTTGGCGCCCCCAGGTGTTCGGCCCCTGGAGCTCGGGTTGGAGCCCCCGGGGGTTTGACCCCTGGAGCTATGGTTCGGGCGCTGAGGGGTTGGGCCCCTGGAGCCTTTGTTGGGGCCCCCAGGGGTTGGGCCCCTGGAGCTGGTGTTGGGGCCCCAGGGGTTAGGCCCCTGGACCTATAGTTCGGGCGCTCAGGGTTTAGGCCCCTGGAGCTGGTGTTGGGGCCCCCAGGGGTTGCACTCCTGCTGCTGGGGTTGGGGCCCCCAGGGGTTAGGCCCCTGGAGCTACGGTTCCGGCGCTCAGGGGTTGGGCCGTTGGAGCTGGGGTGGGGGCCCCCAGGGTTTAGGCCCCTGCAGCTATGGTTCGGGCGCTCAGGGGTTGGGCCCCTGGACCTGGTGTTGGGGCCCCGAGGTTTTAGGCGCCTCGAGCTATGCTTCGGGCGCTCAGGGGTTGGGCCCCTGGACTGGTGTTGGGGCACCCAGGGGCTGGGCCCCTTGAGCTGGTCTTGGGGCCCCATGGGTTAGGCCCCTGGAGCTATGGTTCGGGCGCTCAGGGGTTGGACCCCTGGAGCTGGTGTTGGGGCCCAAAGGGGTTAGGCCCCTGGAGGTATTGTTCGGTCGCTCAGGGGTTGGGCCCCTGGAGCTGGTGTTGGGGCTCCCAGGGGTTTGGCCAGTGGAGCTGGTGTTGGGGCCCCATGGGTTAGGCCCCTGGCGCTATGGTTCGGGCGCTCAGGGGTTGGGCCCTTGAAGCTGAGGTGGGGGCCCCCAGTGGTTAGGCCCCTGGAGCTATGGTTCGGGCACTCAGGGGTAGGGCCCGAGGAGCTGGTGTTGGGTCCCCAAGGATTAGGCCCCTGGAGGTATTGTTCGGGCGCTCAGGGGTTGGGTCCTTGGAGCTGGTTTTGGGCCCCCAGGGATTAGGACCCTGGAGCTATGGTTCGGGCGCTCAGGGGTTGGGACCCTGGAGCTGGTGTTGGAGCCCCCAGGGGTTGGGCCCCTGGAGCTGGTGTTGGGGCCCCAGGGATTAGGCCCCTGGAGCTATGGTTCGGGCGCTCAGGGGTTGGGCCCCTGGAGCTGGTGTTGGGGCTCCAGGGGCTGGGCCCCTGGAACTGGTGTTGGGGCCCCAGGGGTTAGGCCCCTGGAGCTATGGTTCGGGCGCTGAGGGGTTTGGCCCCTGGAGCTGGTGTTCGGGCTGTCAGGGGTTGGGCCCCTGGAGCTTGTGTTGGGGCCGTCTGGGGTTGGGCCCCTGGACCTGGTGTTAGGGCTCTGAGGGTTTAGGCCCCTCGAGCTATGCTTCGGGAGCTCAGGGGTTTGGCCCCTGGACTGGTGTTGGGGCACCCAGGGGCTGGGCCCCTGGAGCTGGTCTTGGGGCCCCATGGGTTAGGCCCCTGGAGCTATGGTTCGGGCGCTCAGGGGTTGGACCCCTGGAGCTGGTCTTGGGGCCCAAAGGGGTTAGGCCCCTGGAGGTATTGTTCGGGGCGCTCAGGGGTTAAACCCCTGGAGCTGGTGTTGGGGCCCCGAGGTTTTAGGCCCCTCGAGCTATGCTTCGGGCGCTCAGGGGTTGGGCCCCTGGACTGGTGTTGGGCCCCCAGGGGCTGGACCCCTGGAGCTGGTCTTGGAGCCCCAGGGGTTAGGCCCCTGTAACTATGGTTCGAGTACTCAGGGGTTGGGCCCCTGGAGCTGGTGTTAGGGCCCCCACGGGTTGAGCCCCTGGAGCTGGGGTTGGGGCCCCCAGGGGTTAGGCCCCTGGAGCTATGGTTCCGGCGCTCAGGGGTTGGGCCGTTGGAGCTGAGGTGGGGTCCCCCAGCGGTTAGGCCCCTGCAGCTATGGTTCGGGCGCTCAGGGGTTGGGCCCCTGGAGCTGGTGTTGGGACCCCGAGGTTTTAGGCCCCTCGAGCTATGCTTCGGGCGCTCAGGGGTTGGACCCCTGGAGCTGCTCTTGGGGCCCAAAGGGGTTAGGCCACTGGAGGTATTGTTCGGGCGCTCAGGGGTTGGGCCCCTGGAGCTGGTGTTGGGGCCCAGAGGTTTTAGGCCCCTTGAGCTATGCTTCGGGCGCTCAGGGGTTGGGCCCCTGGACTGGTGTTGGGGCACCCAGGGGCTGGGCCCTGGAGCTGGTCTTGGGGCCCCATGGGTTAGGCCCCTGGAGCTATGGTTCGGGCGCTCAGGGGTTGGACCCCTGGAGCTGGTCTTGGGGCCCAAAGGGGTTAGGCCCCTGGAGGTATTGTTCGGGCGCTCAGGGGTTGGGCCCCTGGCGCTGGTGTTGGGGCCCCGAGGTTTTAGGCCCCTCGAGCTATGCTTCGGGCGCTCAGTGGTTGGGCCCCTGGACTGGTGTTGGGGCCCCCAGGGGCTGGACCCCTGGAGCTGGTGTTGGGGCCCCAGGGGTTAGGCCCCTGGAGCTATGGTTCGGGCGTTCAGGGGTTGGGCCCCTGGAGCTGGTGTTTTGGCCCCAGGAGTTAGGCCCCTGGAGCTATGGTTCGGGCGCTCAGGTTTTGGGCTCTTGGAGTTGGGGTGGGGGCCGCCAGGGGTTAGGCCCCTGTAGCTATGGTTCAAGTGCTCAGGGGTTGGGCCCCTGGAGCTGGTGTTGGGGCCCCCAGGGGTTTGGCCCCTGGAGCTGGTGTTGGGGCCCCAGGGGTTAGGCCCCTGGAGCTATGGTTCTGGCGCTCAGAGTTTGCAACCCTGGAGCTGGTGTTGGGGCCCCTAGGGGTTGGGCCCCTGGAGCTAGGGTTGGGGCCCCCGGGGGTTAGGCCCCTGGAGCTATGGTTCGGGCGCTCAGGGGTTGGGACTCTGGAGCTGGTTTTGGGGCCCCCAGGGGTTATGCCCCTGGAGGTATTGTTCGGGCGCTCAGGGGTTGGGTCTTTGGAGCTGGTGTTGGGCCCCCAGGGATTACGCCCCTGGAGCTATGGTTCAGGCGCTCAGGGGTTGGGACCCTGGAGCTGGTGTTGGGACTCCCAGGGATTTGGCCCATGGAGCTGGTGTTGGGGCCCCAGGGGTTAGGCCCCTGGCGCTATGGGTCGGGCGCTCAGGGGTTGGGCCCTTGGAGCTGGGGTGGGGGCCCCCTGTGGTTAGGCCCCTGGAGCTATGATTCGGGCACTCAGGGATAGGGCCCAGGAGCTGGTGTTGGGACCCCCAGGGGTTAGGCCCCTGGAGGTATTGTTCGGGCGCTCAGGGGTTGGGACGCTGGAGCTGCTGTTGGGGCCCCCAGGGGTTAGGCCCCTGGAGGTATTGTTCGGGCGCTCAGGGGTTCGGTCCTTGGAGCTGGTGTTGGGCCCCCAGGGATTAGGCCCCTGGAGCTATGGTTCGGGCGCTAAGGGGTTGGGACCCTGGAGCTGGTGTTGTGGCCCCCATGGGTTGGGCCCTTGGAGCTGGTGTTGGGGCCCCAGGGTTTAGGCCCCTTGAGCTATGGTTCTGGCACTGAGGGTTTGGGCCGCTGGAGCTAGTGTTGGGGCCCCCAGGGGTTGGGCCCCTGGAGCTATGGTTAGGGAGATCTGGGGTTAGGCCCTTGGAGCTGGTGTTGGGGCCCCAGGGGTTAGACCCCTATAGCTATGGTTCGGGTGCTCAGGGGTTGGGCCCCAGCAGCTGGTGTTGGGGCCCCCAGGGGTTGGGCCGCTGGAGCTGGGTTTTGGGCCCCAGGGGTTAGGCCCCTGGAGCTGTGGTACGGGCGCTCAGGGGTTGGGCCCCTGGAGCTGGGGTTGAGGGCCCCAGGGGTTGGGCCCCTGGATCTGGTGTTGGGACCCCCAGGGGTTGGGCCGCTGGAGCTGAGTTTTGGGCCCCCAGGGGTTAGGCCCCTGGAGCTATGGTTCGGGGGCTCAGGTTTTCGGCCCTTGGAGCTGGGGTGGGGGCCCCCAGGGGTTAAGCCCCTTTAGCTATGGTTCGAGTGCTCAGGGGTTGGGCCCCTGGAGCTGGTGTTGGGGCCCCCAGGGGTTAGGCCCCTGGAAGTATTGTTCAAGCACTCAGGGGTTGGGCCCCTGGAGCTGGTGTTGGGGCCCCCAGGGGTTAGGCCCCTGGAGCTATGGTTCGGGCGCTCAGGGGTTGCAACCCTAGAGATGGTGTTGGAGTCCCCAGGGCTTGGGCCCCTGGAGCTGGGGTTGGGGCCCCCGGGGGCTAGGCCCCTGGAGCTATGGTTCGTACGCTCAGGGGTTGGGCCCCTGGAGCTGGTGTTGGGGCCCCCAGGGGTTGGGCCTCTGGAGCTGGGGTTGGGGCCCCCAGGGGTTAGGCCCCTGGAGCTATGGTTCGTGCGGTCTGGGTTTGGGCCCCTGGAGCTAGTGTTGGGGCCCCCAGGGGTTGGGCCTCTGGAGCTGGGGTTGGGGCCCCCAGGGGTTAGGCCCCTGGAACTATGGTTCGGGTGCTCAGGGGTTGGGCCCCTGGAGCTGGTGTTGGGGCCCCTAGGGGTTGGGCCCCTGGACCTGGGGTTCGGGTCCCCAGGGGTTAGCCCCCTAGAGATATGGTTCGGGCTCTCAGGGGTTGGGCCCCTGGAGCTGGTGTTGGAGCCCTGAGGGGTTAGGGCCCTGGAGCTGGTGTTGGGGCCCGAGGGGTTAGGCCCCTGGAGCTATGGTTCGGGCGCTCAGGGGTTGGGCCCCTGGAGCTGGTGTTGGGGCCCCCAGGGGTTGGGCCTCTGGAGCTGGGGTTGGGGCCCCCAGGGGTTAGGCCCCTGGAGCTATGGTTCGGGCTGTCAGGGGTTGGGCCCCTGGAGCTGGTGTTGGGGCCCCCAGGGGTTGGGCCTCTGGAGCTGGGGTTGGGGCCCCCAGGGGTTAGGCCCCTGGAGCTATGGTTCGGGCACTCAGGGGTTGGGCCCCTGGAGCTGGTGTTGGGGCCCCCAGGGTTTGGGCCCCTGGACCTGGGGTTCGGGTCCCCAGGGGTTAGCCCCCTAGAGATATGGTTCGGGCTCTCAGGGGTTGGGCCCCTGGAACTGGTGTTGGAGCCTTGAGGGGTTAGGGCCCTGGAGCTTTTGTTGGGGCCCGAGGGGTTAGGCCCCTGGAGCTATGGTTCGGGTGCTCAGGGGTTGGGCCCCTGGAGCTGGTGTTGGGGCCCCCAGGGTTTGATCCCTTGGAGCTGGGGTGGGGGCCCCCAGGGGTTAGGCCCCTGGAGCTATGGTTCGGGCGCTCAGGGGTTGGGCCCTTGGAGCTGGTGTTGAGGCCCCCAGGGATTAGGCCCCTGGAGCTATGGTTCGGGCGCTCAGGGCTTGGGCTCCTGGAGCTGATGTTGGGGCCCCCACGGGTTGGGCCCCTGGAGCTGGTGTTGGGGCCCCCAGGGGTTGGGCCGCTGGAGCTGGGTTTTGGGCCCCCAGGGGTTAGGCCCCTGGAGCTGTGGTTCGGGCGCTCAGGGGTTGGGCCGCTGGAGCTGGGGTCGAGGACCCCAGGGGTTGGGCCCCTGGAGCTGGTGTTGGGGCCCCAGGAGTTAGGCCGCTGGAGCTATGGTTCGGGCGCTCAGGTTTTGGGCCCTTGGAGCTGGGGTGGGGGCCCCCAGGGGTTAAGCCCCTGTAGCTATGGTTCGAGTGCTCAGGGGTTGGGCCCCTGTTGCTGGTATTGGGGCCCCCAGGGGTTAGGCCCCTGAAGGTATTGTTCGAACACTCAGGGGTTGGGCCCCTGGAGCTGGTGTTGGGGCCCCCAGGGGTTAGGCCCCTGGAGCTATGGTTCGGGCGCTCAGGGGTTGCAACCATGGAGCTGGTCTTGGGGCCCCCAGGGGTTGGGCCCCTGGAGCTGGGGTTGGGGCCCCCGGGGGTTAGGCCCCTGGAGCTATGGTTCGGGCGCTCAGGGGTTGGACCCCTGGAGCTGGTGTTGGAGCCCTGAGGGGTTAAGGCCCTGGAGCTGGTGTTGGGGCCCGAGGGGTTAGGCCCCTGGAGCTATGGTTCGGGTGCTCAGGGATTGGGCCCCTGGAGCTATGGTTCGGGCGCTCAGGGGTTGGGCCCTTGGAGCTGGGGTGGGGGCCCCCAGGGGTTAGGCCCCTGGAGCTATGGTTCGGGCGCTCAGGGGTTGGGTCCTTGGAGCTGGTGTTGAGGCCCCCAGGGATTATGCCCCTGGAGCTATGGTTGGGCGCACAGGGGTTGGGATCCTGGAGCTGGTGTTGGGGCCCCCAGAGGTTCGGCCCTTGGAGCTCGGTTTGGAGCCCCCGGGGGTTAGTCCCCTGGAGCTATGGTTCGGGCGCTCAGGGGTTGGGCCCCTGGAACTGGGGTCGAGGGCCCCAGGGGTTGGGCCCCTGGAGCTGGGGTTGGGGCCCCCGGGGGTTAAACCCTTGGAGCTTTGGTTTGGGCGCTCAGGGGTTGGGACCCTGGAGCTGATGTTGGGGCCCCAGGGGTTAGGCCCCTGGCGCTATGGTTCGGGCGCTCAGGGGTTGGGCCCTTGGAGCTGGGGTGGGGGCCCCCAGTGGTTAGGCCCCTGGAGTTATGATTCGGGCACTCAGGGATAGGGCCCGAGGAGCTGGTTTTGGGGCCCCCAGGGATTAGGCCCCTGGAGGTATTGTTCGGGCGCTCAGGGGTTGGGACCCTGGAGCTGGTGTTGGGGCTCCCAGGGGTTAGGCCCCTGGAGGTATTGTTCGGGCTCTCAGGGGTTGGGTCCTTGGAGCTGGTGTTGGGCCCCCAGGGATTAGGCCCGTGGAGCTATGGTTTGGACGCTCAGGGGTTGGGACCCTGGAGCTGGTGTTGGGGCCCCCAGGGGTTGGGCCCCTGGAGCTGGTGTTGTGGCCCCAGGGATTAGGCCCCTTGAGCTATGGTTCTGGCACTGAGGGTTTGGGCCCCTGGAGGTGGTGTTGGGGCCCCCAGGGGTTGGGCCCCTGGAGCTATGGTTAGGGAGCTCTGGGGTTGGGCCCTTGGAGCTGGTGTTGGAGCCCCCAGGGGTTGGACTCCTGGAGCTGGTTTTGGGGCCCCAGGGGTTAGGCCCCTATAGCTATGGTTTGGGCGCTCAGGGGTTGGGCCCCTGGAGCTGGTGTTGGGGCCCCCAGGAGTTGGGCCGCTGGAGCTTGGATTTGGGCCCCCAGGGGTTAGGCCACTGGAGCAATGGTTCAGGCGCTCAGGTTTTGGTCCCTTGGAGCTGGAGTGGGGGCACCCAGGGGTTAAGCCCCTGTAGCTATGGTTCGAGTGCTCAGGGGTTGGGCCCCTGGAGCTGGTGTTGGGGGCCCCAGGGGTCAGGCCCCTTGAGGTATTGTTCGAGCACTCAGGGGTTGGGCCCCTGGAGCTGGTGTTGGGGCTCCAGGGGTTAGGCACCTGGAGCTATGGTTCGGGCGCTCAGGGGTTGCAACCCTGGAGCTGGTGTTGGGGCCCCCAAGGGTTGGGACCCTGCAGCTGGGGTTGGGGCCCCCGGGGGTTAGGCCCCTGGAGCTATGTTTCGGGCGCTCAGGGGTTGGGCCCCTGGACCTGGTGTTGGGGCCCCCAGGGCTTGGGCCTCTGGAGCTGGGGTTGGGGCCCCCAGGGGTTAGGACCCTGGAGCTATGGTTCGGGCGCTCAGGGGTTGGGCCCCTGGAGCTGGTGTTGGGTCCCCCAGGGGGTGGGCCCCTGGAGCTGGTGTTGGGGCCCCCAGGGGTTGGGCCCCTGGACCTGGGGTTCGGGTCCCTAGGGGTTAGCCCCCTAGAGATATGGTTCGGGCTCTCAGGGGTTGGGCCCCTGGACCTGGTGTTGGAGCCCTGAGAGGTTAGGGCCCTGGAGCTGGTGTTGGGGCCCGAGGACTTAGGCCCCTGGAGCTATGGTTCGGGTGCTCTGGGGTTGGGCCCCTGGAGCTATGGTTCGGGCGCTCAGGGGTTGGGCCCTTCGAGCTGGGGTGGGCGCCCCCAGGGGTTAGGCCCCTGGAGCTATGGTTAGGGAGCTCTGGGGTTGGGCCCTTGGAGCTGGTGTTGGGGCCCCCAGGGGTTGGACTCCTGGAGCTGGTGTTGGGGCCCCAGGGGTTAGGCCCCTATAGCAATGGTTCGGGCGCTCAGGGGTTGGGCCCCTGTAGCTGGTGTTGGGGCCCCCAGGGGTTGGGCCGCTGGAGCTGGGTTTTGGGCCCCCAGGGGTTAGGCCCCTGGAGCTGTGGTACGGGCGCTCAGGGGTGTGGGCCCCTGGAGCTGGGGTCGAGGGCCACAGGGGTTGGGCCCCTGGAGCTGGTGTTTGGGCCCCCAGGGGTTGGGCCCCGGAGCTGGGTTTTGGGGCCCCAGGTTTTAGGCCCCTGGAGCTATGGTTCGGGCACTCAGGTTTTGGGCCCTTGGAGCTGGGGTGGGGGCCCCCAGGGGTTAAGCCCCTGTAGCTATGGTTCGAGTGATGAGGGGTTGGGCCCCTGGAGCTGGTGTTGGGGCCCCCAGGGGTTCGGCCCTTGGAGCTCGGGTTGGAGCCCCCGGGGGTTAGACCCCTGGAGGTATGCTTCGGGCGCTGAGGGGTTGGGCCCCTGGAGCCTTTGTTGGGGCCCCCAGGGGTTGGGCCCCTGGAGCTGGTGTTGGAGCCCCAGGGGTTAGGCCCCTGGAGCTATGGTTCGGGCGCTCAGGGGTTGGGCCCCTGGAGCTGGTGATGGGGCCCCGAGGGGTTAGGGTCCTGGAGCTGGTGTTGGGGCCCGAGGGGTTAGGCCCCTGGAGCTATGGTTCGGGCGCTTAGGGGTTGGGCCCGTGGAGCTATGGTTCGGGCGCTCAGAGGTTGGGCCCTTGGAACTGGGGTAGGAGCCCCCAGGGGTTAGACTAATGGAGCTATGGTTCGGGCGCTCAGGGTTTGGGACCTTGGAGCTGGTGTTGAGGCCCCCAGGGATTAGGCCCCTGGAGCTATGGTTCGGGCTCTCAGGGGTTGGGCTCCTGGAGCTGTGGTTGGGGCCCCCGGGGGTTAGGCCCCTGGAGCTATGGTTCAGGCGCTCAGGGGTTGGGACCCTGGAGCTAGTGTTGGGGCCGCCAGGGGTTCGGCCCTTGGAGCTCGGGTTGGAGCCCCCGGGGGTTAGACCCCTGGAGGTATGGTTTGTGCGCTGAGGGGTTGGGCCCCTGGAGCGTTTGTTGGGGCCCCCAGGGGTTGGGCCCCTGGAGCTGCTATTGGGGCCCCAGGGGGTAGGCCCCTGGAGCTATGGTTCGGGCGCTCAGGGGTTGGGCCCCTGGAGCTGGTGATGGGGCCCCGAGGGGTTAGGGCCCTGGAGCTGGTGTTGGGGCCCGAGGGGTTAGGCCCCTGGAGCTATGGTTCGGGCGTTCAGGGGTTACGCCCCTGGAGCTATGGTTCGGGCGCTCAGAGGTTGGGCCCTTGGAACTGGGGTGGGAGCCCCCAGGGGTTAGGCCAATGGAGCTATGGTTCGGGCGCTCAGGGGTTGGGCCCTTGGAGCTGGTGTTGAGGTCCCCAGGGATTAGGCCCCTGGAGCTATGGTTCGGGCGCTCAGGGCTTGGGCTCCTTGAGCTGGTGTTGGGGTCCGCAGGGGTTGGGCCCCTGGAGCTGTGGTTGGGGCCCCCGGGGGTTAGGCCCCTGGAGCTATGGTTCGGGCGCTCAGTGGTTGGGACCCTGGAGCTGGTGTTGGGGCCCCCAGGGGTTCGGCCCTGGGAGCTCGGGTTGGAGCCCCATGGGTTAGGCCCCTGGAGCTACGGTTTGGGCGCTCAGGGGTTGGGCCGCTGGAGCTGGTGATGGGGCCCCAAGGGGTTAGGGCCCTGGAGCTGGTGTTGGGGCCCCATGGGTTAGGCCCCTGGAGCTACGGTTTGGGCGCTCAGGGGTTGGGCCGCTGGAGCTGGTGATGGGGCCCCAAGGGGTTAGGGCCCTGGAGCTGGTGTTGGGGTCCGCAGGGGTTAGGCCCCTGGAGCTGGTGTTGGGGCCCCCAGGGGTTCGGCCCTTGGAGCTCGGGTTGGAGCCCCCGGGCGTTAGACCCCTGGAGGTATGGTTCGGGCGCTGAGGGGTTGGGCCCCTCGAGCCTTTGTTGGGTCCCCCAGGGGTTGGGCCCCTGGAACTGGTGTTGGGGCCCCAGGGGTTAGGCCCCTGGAGCTATGGTTCGGGCGCTCTGGGGTTGGGCCCCTGGAGCTGGTGATGGGGCCCCGAGGGGTTAGGGCCCTGGAGCTGGTGTTGGGGCCCCATGGGTTAGGCCCCTGGAGCTACGGTTCGGGCGCTCAGGGGTTGGGCCGCTGGAGCTGGTGATGGGGCCCCATGGGTTAGGCCCCTGGAGCTACGGTTCGGGCGCTCAGGGGTTGGGCCGCTGGAGCTGGTGTTGGGGCCCGAGGGGTTAGGCCCCTGGAGCTATGGTTCGGGAGCTCAGGGGTTGGGCCCCTGGAGCTGGTGATGGGGCCCCGAGGGGTTAGGGCCATGGAGCTGGTGTTGGGGCCCGAGGGGTTAGGCCCCTGGAGCTATGGTTCGGGCGCTCAGGGGTTGGGCCCCTGGAGCTATGGTTCGGGCGCTCAGAGGTTGGGCCCTTCGAACTGGGGTGGGAGCCCCCAAGGGTTAGGCCAATGGAGCTATGGTTCGGGCGCTCAGGGGTTGGGCCCTTGGAGCTGGTGTTGAGGTCCCCAGGGATTAGGCCCCTGGAGCTATGGTTCGGGCGCTCAGGGCTTGGGCTCCTGGAGCTGGTGTTGGGGTCCGCAGGGGTTGGGCCCCTGGAGCTGTGGTTTGGGCCCCCGGGGGTTAGGCCCCTGGAGCTATGGTTCGGGCGCTCAGGGGTTGGGACCCTGGGGCTGGTGTTGGGGCCCCCAGGGGTTCGGCCCTTGGAGCTCGGGTTGGAGCCCCCGTGGGTTAGACCCCTGTAGGTATGGTTCGGGCGCTATGGGGTTGGGCCCCTGGAGCTGGTGATGGGGCCCCGAGGGGTTAGGGCCCTGGAGCTGGTGTTGGGGTCCGCAGGGGTTGGGCCCCTGGAGCTGTGGTTGGGGCCCCCGGGGGTTAGGCCCCTGGAGCTATGGTTCGGGCGCTCAGGGGTTGGGACCCTGGAGCTGGTGTTGGGGCCCCCAGGGGTTCTGCCCTTTCAGCTCGGGTTGGAGCCCCCGGGGGTTAGGCCCCTGGAGCTATGGTTCGGGCGCTCAGGGGTTGGGCCCCTGGAGCTGGTGATGGGGCCCCGAGGGGTTAGGGCCCTGGAGCTGGTGTTGGGGCCCGAGAGGTTAGGCCCCTGGAGCTATGGTTCGGGTGCTCAGGGGTTGGGCCCCTGGAGCTATGGTTCGGGCGCTGAGGGGTTGGGCCCTTGGAGCTGATGTTGAGGCCCCCAGGGATTAGGCCCCTGGAGCTATGGTTCGGGCGCTCAGGGGTTGGGCCCTTGGAGCTGTGGTTGGGGCCCCCGGGGGTTAGGCCCCTGGAGCCATGGTTCGGGCGCTCAGGGGTTGGGCCCCTGGAGCTGGTGTTGGGGCCCCAGGGGTTAGGCCCCTGGAGCTATGGTTCGGGCGCTCAGGGGTTGGACTCCTGGAGCTGGTGATGGGGCCCCGAGGGGTTAGGGCCCTGGAGCTGGTGTTGGGGCCCGAGGGGTTAGGCCCCTGGAGCTATGGTTAGGGCGCTCAGGGGTTGGGCCCCTGTAGCTATGGTTCAGGCGCTCAGAGGTTCGGCCCTTGGAACTGGGATGGGAGCCACCAGGGGTTAGGCCAATGAAGCTATGGTTCAGGCGCTCAGGGGTTGGGCCCTTGGAGCTGGTGTTGAGGCCCCCAGGGATTAGGGCCCTGGAGCTATGGTTCGGGCGCTCAGGGCTTGGGCTCCTGGAGCTGGTGTTGGGGTCCGCAGGGGTTGTGCCCCTGGAGCTGTGGTTAGGGCCCCCGGGGGTTAGACCCCTGGAGGTATGGTTCGGGTGCTGAGGGGTTGGGCCCCTGGAGCCTTTGTTGTGGCCCCCAGGGGTTGAGCCCCTGGAGCTGGTGATGGGGCCCCGAGGTGTTAGGGCCCTGGAGCTGGTGTTGGGGCCCAAGGGGTTAGGCCCCTGGAGCTATGGCTCGGGCGCTCAGGGGTTGGGCCCCTGGAGCTGGTGATGGGGCCCCGAGGGGTTAGGGCCCTCGAGCTGGTGTTGGGGCCCCAGGGGTTAGGCCCCTGGAGCTATGGTTCGGGCGCTGAGGGGTTTGGCCCCTGGAGCTGGTGATGGGGCCCCGAGGTGTTAGGGCCCTGGAGCTCGTGTTCGGGCCCGAGGGGTGAGGCCCCTGGAGCTATGGTTCGGGCGCTCAGGGGTTGGACCCCTGGAGCTGGTGATGGGGCCCCGAGGGGTTAGGGCCCTGGAGCTGGTGTTGGGGCCCCAGGGGTTAGGCCCCTGGAGCTATGGTTCGGGCGCTCAGGGGTTGGGCCCCTGGAGCTGGTGATGGGGCCTCGAGGGGTTAGGGCCCTGGAGCTGGTGTTGGGGCCCGAGGGGTTAGGCCCCTGGAGCTATGGTTCGGGTGCTCAGGGGTTGGGCCCCTGGAGCTATGGTTCGGGCGCTCAGGGGTTGGGCCCTTGGAGCTGGGGTGGGGGCCCCCAGGGGTTAGGCCCCTGGAGCTATGGTTCGGGCGCTCAAGGGTTGGGCCCTTGGAACTGGTGTTGAGGCCCCCAGGGATTAGGCCCGTGGAGCTATGGTTCGTGCGCTCAGGGCTTCGGCTCCTTGAGCTGGTGTTGGGGTCCGCAGGGGTTGGGCCCCTGGAGCTGTTTTTGGGGCCCCCGGGGGTTAGGCCCCTGGAGCTATGGTTCGGGCGCTCAGGGGTTGAGACCCTGGAGCTGGTGTTGGGGCCCCCAGGGGTTCGGCCCTTGGAGCTCGGGTTGGAGCCCCCGGGGGTTAGACCCCTGGAGGTATGGTTCGGGCACTGAGGGGTTGGGCCCCTGGAGCCTTTGTTGGGGCCCCCACGGGTTGGGCCCTTGGATCTGGTGTTGGGGCCCCAGGGGTTAGGCCCCTGGAGCTGTGGTTGGAGCCCCCGGGGGTTAGACCCCCGGAGGTATGGTTCGGGCGCTGAGGGGTTGGGCCCCTGGAGCCTTTGTTGGGGCCCCCAGGGGTTAGGGCCCTGGAGCTGGTGTTGGGGCCCCAGGGGTTACGCCCCTGGAGCTATGGTTCGGGCGCTCAGGGGTTGGGCCCCTGAATCTGGTGATGGGTCCCCGAGGGGTTAGGGCCCTGGAGCTGGTGTTGGGGCCATAGGGGTTAGGCCCCTGGAGCTATGGTTCGGGCGCTCAGGGGTTGGGCCCCTGGAGCTGGTGATGGGGCCCCGAGGGGTTAAGGCCCTGGAGCTGGTGTTGGGGCCCCAGGGGTTAGGCCCCTGGAGCTGTGGTTGGAGCCCCCGGGGGTTATACCCCCGGAGGTATGGTTCGGGCGCTGAGGGGTTGGGCCCCTGGAGCCTTTGTTGGGGCCCCCAGGGGTTAGGGCCCTGGAGCTGGTGTTGGGGCCCCAGAGGTTAGGCCACTGGAGCTATGGTTCGGGCGCTCAGGGTTTGGGCCCCTGGAGCTATGTTTCGGGCGCTCAGAGGTTGGGCCCTTGGAACTGGGGTGGGAGCCCACAGGGGTTAGGCCAATGGAGCTATGGTTCGGGCGCTCAGGGGTTGGGCCCTTGGAGCTGGTGTTGAGGCCCCCAGGGATTAGGACCCTGGAGCTATGGTTCGGGCGATCAGTGGTTGGGCCCCTGGAGCCTTTGTTGGGGCCCCCAGGGGTTGGGCCCCTGGAGCTGGTGTTGGGGCCCCAGGGGTTAGGCCCCTGGAGCTATGGTTCGGGCGCTCAGGGGTTGGGCCCCTGGAGCTGGTGATGGGGCCCCGAGGGATTAGGGCCCTGGAGCTGGTGTTGGGGCCCGAGGGGTTAGGCCCCTGGAGCTATGGTTCAGGCGCTCAGGGGTTGGGCCCCTGGAGCTCGTGATGGGGCCCCGAGGGGTTAGGGCCCTGGAGCTGGTGTTGGGGCCCGAGAGGTTAGGCCCCTGGAGCTATGGTTCGGGTGCTCAGGGGTTGGGCCCCTGGAGCTATGGTTCGGGCGCTCAGGGGTTGGGCCCTTGGAGCTGGGGTGGGGGCCCCCAGGGTTTAGGCCCCTGGAGCTATGGTTCGGGCACTGAGGGTTTGGGCCCTTGGAGCTGATGTTGAGGCCCCCAGGGATTAGGCCCCTGGAGCTATGGTTCGGGCGCTCAGGTGTTGGGCCCCTGGAGCTGGTGATGGGGCCCCGAGGGGTTAGGGCCCTCGAGCTGGTGTTGGGGCCCCAGGGGTTAGACCCCTGGAGCTATGGTTCGGGCGCTCAGGGGTTGTGCCCCTGGAGCTGGAGTTGGGGCCCCAGGGGCTGGGCCCCTGGAGGTGGTGTTGGGGCCCCAGGGGTTAGGCCCCTGGAGCTATGGTTCGGGTGCTCAGGGGTTGGGCCCCTGGGGCTATGGTTCGGGGGCTCAGGGGTTGGGCCCCTGGAGCTGGGGTCGAGCTCCCCAGGGGTTGGTCCCCTGGAGCAATGGTTCGGGCGCTCAGGGCTTGGGCTCCTGGAGCTATGGTTCGTTCGCTCAGGGGTTGGGCCCCTTGAGCTGGTGTTCGGGCCCCCAGGGGTTGGGCCCCTGGAGCTGGGGTTGGGGCCCCCAGGGGTTAGGCCCCTGGAGCTATGGTTCAGGCGCCAGGGGTTGGGCCTCTGGAGCTGGTGTTGGTGCCCCCAGGGGTTGGGCCCCTGGAGCTGGTGTTGGGGCCCCCAGGGGTTGGGCCCCTGGAGCTGGGGTTCGGGTCCCCAGGGGTTAGTCCCCTGAAGATATGGTTCGGGCTCTCAGGGGTTGGGCCCCTGGAGCTGGTGTTGGGGCCCCGAGGGGTTAGGGCCCTGGAGCTGGTGTTGGGGCCCGAGGGGTTAGGTCCCTGGAGCTATGGTTCGGGCGCTCAGGGGTTGAGCCCCTGGAGCTATGGTTCGGGCAATCAGGGGTTGGGCCCTTGGAGCTGGGCTGGGGGCCCCCAGGGGTTAGGCCCCTGGAGCAATGGTTCGGGCGCTCAGGGCTTGGGCTCCTGGAACTGGTGTTGGGGTCCGCAGGGGTTGGGCCCCTGGAGCTATGGTTGAGGCCCCCGGGGGTTAGGCCCTGGAGCTATGGTTCGGGCGCTCAGGGGTTGGGACCCTGGAGCTGGTGTTGGGGCCCCCAGGGGTTCGGCCCTTGGAGCTCTGGTTGGAGCCCCCGAGGGTTAGACCCCTGGAGCTATGGTTCGGGCGCTGAGGGGTTGGGCCCCTGAAGCCTTTGTTGGGGCCCCCAGGGGTTTGGCCCCTGGAGCTGGTGTTGGGGCTCCAGGGGTTAGGCCCCTGGAGCTATGGTTCGGGCGCTCAGGGGTTCGGCCCCTGGAGCTGGTGTTGGGGCCCCCAGGGGTTGGGATCCTGCGGCTGGGGTTGGGGCCCCCAGGGGTTAGGCCCCTGGAGCTATGGTTCCGGCGCTCAGGGGTTGGGCCATTGGAGCTGGGGCTGGGGCCCACAGGCGTTAGGCCCCTGGAGGTATTGTTCATTCGCTCAGGGGTTGGGCCTCTGGAGCTAGTGTTGGGGCCCCGAGGGGTTATTCCCCTCGAGCTATGCTTCGGGCGCTCAGGGGTTGGGCCCCTGGACTGGTGTTGGGGCCCCAAGGGGTGGGCCCCTGGAGCTGGTGTTGGGGCCCCAGGGGTTAGGCCCCTGGAGCTATGGTTCGGGCGCTCAGGGGTTGGGCCCCTGGAGCTGGTGTTGGGGCTGTCAGGGGTTGGGCCCCTGGAGCTATGGTTCGGGCTCTCAGGGGTTGGGCCCCTGGAGCAGGTGTTGGGGCCGTCAGGGGTTGGGCCACTTGAGCTGGGGTTGGGGCTCCCAGGGGTTAGTCCCCTGGAGCTATGGTTCGGGCGCTCAGGGGTTGGGCCCCTGGAGCTGGTGTTTGGGCCCCCATGGGTTGGGCCCCTGGCGCTGGTGTTGGGGCCCCAGGGGTTAGGCACCTGGAGCTATGGATCGGGTGCTCAGGTTTTGGGCCCTTGGAGCTGGGGTGGGGTCCCCCAGGGGTTAGGCCCCTATAGCTATGGTTCGAGCGCTCAGGGGTTGGGCCCTTGGAGCTGGTGTTGGGGCCCCCAGGGGTTAGGCCCCTGGAGGTATTGTTCGAGCGCTCAGGGATTGGGCCCCTGGAGCTGGTGTTGGGGCCCCCAGGGGTTAGGCCCCTGGAGCTATGGTTCGGGCGCTCAGGGGTTGGGCCCCTGGAGCTGGTGTTGGGGCCCCCAGGGGTTGAGCCCCCAGAGCTAGTGTTGGGGCCCCCAGGGGTTGGGTCCCTGGAGCTGGGGTTCGGGCCCCCAGGGGTTAGGCCCCTGGAGATATGGTTCTGGCATTCAGGGGTTGGGCCCCTG
>NW_026115162.1:10000-25000 GCF_025201925.1 Gopherus flavomarginatus
TTTTTTTTTTTTTTTTTTTTTTTTTTTTTTTTTTTTTTTTTTTGTTTTTTTTTTTTTTTTTTTTTTTTTTTTTTTTTTTTTTTTTTTTTTTTTTTTTTTTTTTTTTTTTTTTTTTTTTTTTTTTTTTTTTTTTTTTTTTTTTTTTTTTTTTTTTTTTTTTTTTTTTTTTTTTTTTTTTTTTTTTTGTTTTTTTTTTTTTTTTTTTTTTTTTTTTTTTTTTTTTTTTTTTTTTTTTTTTTTTTTTTTTTTTTTTTTTTTTTTTTTTTTTTTTTTTTTTTTTTTTTTTTTTTTTTTTTTTTTTTTTTTTTTTTTTTTTTTTTTTTTTTTTTTTTTTTTTTTTTTTTTTTTTTTTTTTTTTTTTTTTTTTTTTTTTTTTTTTTTTTTTTTTTTTTTTTTTTTTTTTTTTTTTTTTTTTTTTTTTTTTTTTTTTTTTTTTTTTTTTTTTTTTTTTTTTTTTTTTTTTTTTTTTTTTTTTTTTTTTTTTTTTTTTTTTTTTTTTTTTTTTTTTTTTTTTTTTTTTTTGTTTTTTTTTTTTTTTTTTTTTTTTTTTTTTTTTTTTTTTTTTTTTTTTTTTTTTTTTTTTTTTTTTTTTTTTTTTTTTTTTTTTTTTTTTTTTTTTTTTTTTTTTTTTTTTTTTTTTTTTTTGTTTTTTTTTTTTTTTTTTTTTTTTTTTTTTTTTTTTTTTTTTTTTTTTTTTTTTTTTTTTTTTTTTTTTTTTTTTTTTTGTTTTTTTTTTTTTTTTTTTTTTTTTTTTTTTTTTTTTTTTTTTTTTTTTTTTTTTTTTTTTTTTTTTTTTTTTTTTTTTTTTTTTTTTTTTTTTTTTTTTTTTTTTTTTTTTTTTTTTTTTTTTTTTTTTTTTTTTTTTTTTTTTTTTTTTTTTTTTTTTTTTGTTTTTTTTTTTTTTTTTTTTTTTTTTTTTTTTTTTTTTTTTTTTTTTTTTTTTTTTTTTTTTTTTTTTTTTTTTTTGTTTTTTTTTTTTTTTTTTTTTTTTTTTTTTTTTTTTTTTTTTTTTTTTTTTTTTTTTTTTTTTTTTTTTTTTTTTTTTTTTTTTTTTTTTTTTTTTTTTTTTTTTTTTTTTTTTTTTTTTTTTTTTTTTTTTTTTTTTTTTTTTTTTTTTTTTTTTTTTTTTTTTTTTTTTTTTTTTTTTTTTTTTTTTTTTTTTTTGTTTTTTTTTTTTTTTTTTTTTTTTTTTTTTTTTTTTTTTTTTTTTTTTTTTTTTTTTTTTTTTTTTTTTTTTTTTTTTTTTTTTTTTTTTTTTTTTTTTTTTTTTTTTTTTTTTTTTTTTTTTTTTTTTTTTTTTTTTTTTTTTTTTTTTTTTTTTGTTTTTTTTTTTTTTTTTTTTTTTTTTTTTTTTTTTTTTTTTTTTTTTTTTTTTTTTGTTTTTTTTTTTTTTTTTTTTTTTTTTTTTTTTTTTTTTTTTTGTTTTTTTTTTTTTTTTTTTTTTTTTTTTTTTTTTTTTTTTTTTTTTTTTTTTTTTTTTTTTTTTTTTTTTTTTTTTTTTTTTTTTTTTTTTTTTTTTTTTTTTTTTTTTTTTTTTTTTTTTTTTTTTTTTTTTTTTTTTTTTTTTTTTTTTTTTTTTTTTTTTTTTTTTTTTTTTTTTTTTTTTTTTTTTTTTTTTTTTTTTTTTTTTTTTTTTTTTTTTTTTTTTTTTTTTTTTTTTTTTTTTTTTTTTTTTTTTTGTTTTTTTTTTTTTTTTTTTTTTTTTTTTTTTTTTTTTTTTTTTTTTTTTTTTTTTTTTTTTTTTTTTTTTTTTTTTTTTTTTTTTTTTTTTTTTTTTTTTTTTTTTTTTTGTTTTTTTTTTTTTTTTTTTTTTTTTTTTTTTTTTTTTTTTTTTTTTTTTTTTTTTTTTTTTTTTTTTTTTTTTTTTTTTTTTTTTTTTTTTTTTTTTTTTTTTTTTTTTTTTTTTTTTTTTTTTTTTTTTTTTTTTTTTTTTTTTTTTTTTTTTTTTTTTTTTTTTTTTTTTTTTTTTTTTTTTTTTTTTTTTTTTTTTTTTTTTTGTTTTTTTTTTTTTTTTTTTTTTTTTTTTTTTTTTTTTTTTTTTTTTTTTTTTTTTTTTTTTTTTTTTTTTTTTTTTTTTTTTTTGTTTTTTTTTTTTTTTTTTTTTTTTTTTTTTTTTTTTTTTTTTTTTTTTTTTTTTTTTTTTTTTTTTTTTTTTTTTTTTTTTTTTTTTTTTTTTTTTTTTTTTTTTTTTTTTTTTTTTTTTTTTTTTTTTTTTTTTTTTTTTTTTTTTTTTTTTTTTTTTTTTTTTTTTTTTTTTTTTTTTTTTTTTTTTTTTTTTTTTTTTTTTTTTTTTTTTTTTTTTTTTTTTTTTTTTTTTTTTTTTTTTTTTTTTTTTTTTTTTTTTTTTTTTTTTTTTTTTTTTTTTTTTTTTTTTTTTTTTTTTTTTTTTTTTTTTTTTTTTTTTTTTTTTTTTTTTTTTTTTTTTTTTTTTTTTTTTTTTTTTTTTTTTTTTTTTTTTTTTTTTTTTTTTTTTTTTTTTTTTTTTTTTTTTTTTTTTTTTTTTTTTTTTTTTTTTTTTTTTTTTTTTTTTTTTTTTTTTTTTTTTTTTTTTTTTTTTTTTTTTTTTTTTTTTTTTTTTTTTTTTTTTTTTTTTTTTTTTTTTTTTTTTTTTTTTTTTTTTTTTTTTTTTTTTTTTTTTTTTTTTTTTTTTTTTTTTTTTTTTTTTTTTTTTTTTTTTTTTTTTTTTTTTTTTTTTTTTTTTTTTTTTTTTTTTTTTTTTTTTTTTTTTTTTTTTTTTTTTTTTTTTTTTTTTTTTTTTTTTTTTTTTTTTTTTTTTTTTTTTTTTTTTTTTTTTTTTTTTTTTTTTTTTTTTTTTTTTTTTTTTTTTTTTTTTTTTTTTTTTTTTTTTTTTTTTTTTTTTTTTTTTTTTTTTTTTTTTTTTTTTTTTTTTTTTTTTTTTTTTTTTTTTTTTTTTTTTTTTTTTTTTTTTTTTTTTTTTTTTTTTGTTTTTTTTTTTTTTTTTTTTTTTTTTTTTTTTTTTTTTTTTTTTTTTTTTTTTTTTTTTTTTTTTTTTTTTTTTTTTTTTTTTTTTTTTTTTTTTTTTTTTTTTTTTTTTTTTTTTTTTTTTTTTTTTTTTTTTTTTTTTTTTTTTTTTTTTTTTTTTTTTTTTTTTTTTTTTTTTTTTTGTTTTTTTTTTTTTTTTTTTTTTTTTTTTTTTTTTTTTTTTTTTTTTTTTTTTTTTTTTTTTTTTTTTTTTGTTTTTTTTTTTTTTTTTTTTTTTTTTTTTTTTTTTTTTTTTTTTTTTTTTTTTTTTTTTTTTTTTTTTTTTTTTTTTTTTTTTTTTTTTTTTTTTTTTTTTTTTTTTTTTTTTTTTTTTTTTTTTTTTTTTTTTTTTTTTTTTTTTTTTTTTTTTTTTTTTTTTTTTTTTTTTTTTTTTTTTTTTTTTTTTTTTTTTTTTTTTTTTTTTTTTTTTTTTTTTTTTTTTTTTTTTTTTTTTTTTTTTTTTTTTTTTTTTTTTTTTTTTTTTTTTTTTTTTTTTTTTTTTTTTTTTTTTTTTTTTTTTTTTTTTTTTTTTTTTTTTTTTTTTTTTTTTTTTTTTTTTTTTTTTTTTTTTTTTTTTTTTTTTTTTTTTTTTTTTTTTTTTTTTTTTTTTTTTTTTTTTTTTTTTTTTTTTTTTTTTTGTTTTTTTTTTTTTTTTTTTTTTTTTTTTTTTTTTTTTTTTTTTTTTTTTTTTTTTTTTTTTTTTTTTTTTTTTTTTTTTTTTTTTTTTTTTTTTTTTTTTTTTGTTTTTTTTTTTTTTTTTTTTTTTTTTTTTTTTTTTTTTTTTTTTTTTTTTTTTTTTTTTTTTTTTTTTTTTTTTTTTTTTTTTTTGTTTTTTTTTTTTTTTTTTTTTTTTTTTTTTTTTTTTTTTTTTTTTTTTTTTTTTTTTTTTTTTTTTTTTTTTTTTTTTTTTTTTTTTTTTTTTTTTTTTTTTTTTTTTTTTTTTTTTTTTTTTTTTTTTTTTTTTTTTTTTTTTTTTTTTTTTTTTTTTTTTTTTTTTTTTTTTTTTTTTTTTTTTTTTTTTTTTTTTTTTTTTTTTTTTTTTTTTTTTTTTTTTTTTTTTTTTTTTTTTTTTTTTTTTTTTGTTTTTTTTTTTTTTTTTTTTTTTTTTTTTTTTTTTTTTTTTTTTTTTTTTTTTTTTTTTTTTTTTTTTTTTTTTTTTTTTTTTTTTTTTTTTTTTTTTTTTTTTTTTTTTTTTTTTTTTTTTTTTTTTTTTTTTTTTTTTTTTTTTTTTTTTTTTTTTTTTTTTTTTTTTTTTTTTTTTTTTTTTTTTTTTTTTTTTTTTTTTTTTTTTTTTTTTTTTTTTTTTTTTTTTTTTTTTTTTTTTTTTTTTTTTTTTTTTTTTTTTTTTTTTTTTTTTTTTTTTTTTTTTTTTTTTTTTTTTTTTTTTTTTTTTTTTTTTTTTTTTTTTTTTTTTTTTTTTTTTTTTTTTTTTTTTTTTTTTTTTTTTTTTTTTTTTTTTTTTTTTTTTGTTTTTTTTTTTTTTTTTTTTTTTTTTTTTTTTTTTTTTTTTTTTTTTTTTTTTTTTTTTTTTTTTTTTTTTTTTTTTTTTTTTTTTTTTTTTTTTTTTTTTTTTTTTTTTTTTTTTTTTTTTTTTTTTTTTTTTTTTTTTTTTTTTTTTTTTTTTTTTTTTTTTTTTTTTTTTTTTTTTTTTTTTTTTTTTTTTTTTTTTTTTTTTTTTTTTTTTTTTTTTTTTTTTTTTTTTTTTTTTTTTTTTTTTTTTTTTTTTTTTTTTTTTTTTTTTTTTTTTTTTTTTTTTTTTTTTTTTTTTTTTTTTTTTTTTTTTTTTTTTTTTTTTTTTTTTTTTTTTTTTTTTTTTTTTTTTTTTTTTTTTTTTTTTTTTTTTTTTTTTTTTTTTTTTTTTTTTTTTTTTTTTTTTTTTTTTTTTTTTTTTTTTTTTTTTTTTTTTTTTTTTTTTTTTTTTTTTTTTTTTTTTTTTTTTTTTTTTTTTTTTTTTTTTTTTTTTTTTTTTTTTTTTTTTTTTTTTTTTTTTTTTTTTTTTTTTTTTTTTTTTTTTTTTTTTTTTTTTTTTTTTTTTTTTTTTTTTTTTTTTTTTTTTTTTTTTTTTTTTTTTTTTTTTTTTTTTTTTTTTTTTTTTTTTTTTTTTTTTTTTTTTTTTTTTTTTTTTTTTTTTTTTTTTTTTTTTTTTTTTTTTTTTTTTTTTTTTTTTTTTTTTTTTTTTTTTTTTTTTTTTTTTTTTTTTTTTTTTTTTTTTTTTTTTTTTTTTTTTTTTTTTTTTTTTTTTTTTTTTTTTTTTTTTTTTTTTTTTTTTTTTTTTTTTTTTTTTTTTTTTTTTTTTTTTTTTTTTTTTTTTTTTTTTGTTTTTTTTTTTTTTTTTTTTTTTTTTTTTTTTTTTTTTTTTTTTTTTTTTTTTTTTTTTTTTTTTTTTTTTTTTTTTTTTTTTTTTTTTTTTTTTTTTTTTTTTTTTTTTTTTTTTTTTTTTTTTTTTTTTTTTTTTTTTTTTTTTTTTTTTTTTTTTTTTTTTTTTTTTTTTTTTTTTTTTTTTTTTTTTTTTTTTTTTTTTTTTTTTTTTTTTTTTTTTTTTTTTTTTTTTTTTTTTTTTTTTTTTTTTTTTTTTTTTTTTTTTTTTTTTTTTTTTTTTTTTTTTTTTTTTTTTTTTTTTTTTTTTTTTTTTTTTTTTTTTTTTTTTTTTTTTTTTTTTTTTTTTTTTTTTTTTTTTTTTTTTTTTTTTTTTTTTTTTTTTTTTTTTTTTTTTTTTTTTTTTTTTTTTTTTTTTTTTTTTTTTTTTTTTTTTTTTTTTTTTTTTTTTTTTTTTTTTTTTTTTTTTTTTTTTTTTTTTTTTTTTTTTTTTTTTTTTTTTTTTTTTTTTTTTTTTTTTTTTTTTTTTTTTTTTTTTTTTTTTTTTTTTTTTTTTTTTTTTTTTTTTTTTTTTTTTTTTTTTTTTTTTTTTTGTTTTTTTTTTTTTTTTTTTTTTTTTTTTTTTTTTTTTTTTTTTTTTTTTTTTTTTTTTTTTTTTTTTTTTTTTTTTTTTTTTTTTTTTTTTTTTTTTTTTTTTTTTTTTTTTTTTTTTTTTTTTTTTTTTTTTTTTTTTTTTTTTTTTTTTTTTTTTTTTTTTTTTTTTTTTTTTTTTTTTTTTTTTTTTTTTTTTTTTTTTTTTTTTTTTTTTTTTTTTTTTTTTTTTTTTTTTTTTTTTTTTTTTTTTTTTTTTTTTTTTTTTTTTTTTTTTTTTTTTTTTTTTTTTTTTTTTTTTTTTTTTTTTTTTTTTTTTTTTTTTTTTTTTTTTTTTTTTTTTTTTTTTTTTTTTTTTTTTTTTTTTTTTTTTTTTTTTTTTTTTTTTTTTTTTTTTTTTTTTTTTTTTTTTTTTTTTTTTTTTTTTTTTTTTTTTTTTTTTTTTTTTTTTTTTTTTTTTTTTTTTTTTTTTTTTTTTTTTTTTTTTTTTTTTTTTTTTTTTTTTTTTTTTTTTTTTTTTTTTTTTTTTTTTTTTTTTTTTTTTTTTTTTTTTTTTTTTTTTTTTTTTTTTTTTTTTTTTTTTTTTTTTTTTTTTTTTTTTTTTTTTTTTTTTTTTTTTTTTTTTTTTTTTTTTTTTTTTTTTTTTTTTTTTTTTTTTTTTTTTTTTTTTTTTTTTTTTTTTTTTTTTTTTTTTTTTTTTTTTTTTTTTTTTTTTTTTTTTTTTTTTTTTTTTTTTTTTTTTTTTTTTTTTTTTTTTTTTTTTTTTTTTTTTTTTTTTTTTTTTTTTTTTTTTTTTTTTTTTTTTTTTTTTTTTTTTTTTTTTTTTTTTTTTTTTTTTTTTTTTTTTTTTTTTTTTTTTTTTTTTTTTTTTTTTTTTTTTTTTTTTTTTTTTTTTTTTTTTTTTTTTTTTTTTTTTTTTTTTTTTTTTTTTTTTTTTTTTTTTTTTTTTTTTTTTTTTTTTTTTTTTTTTTTTTTTTTTTTTTTTTTTTTTTTTTTTTTTTTTTTTTTTTTTTTTTTTTTTTTTTTTTTTTTTTTTTTTTTTTTTTTTTTTTTTTTTTTTTTTTTTTTTTTTTTTTTTTTTTTTTTTTTTTTTTTTTTTTTTTTTTTTTTTTTTTTTTTTTTTTTTTTTTTTTTTTTTTTTTTTTTTTTTTTTTTTTTTTTTTTTTTTTTTTTTTTTTTTTTTTTTTTTTTTTTTTTTTTTTTTTTTTTTTTTTTTTTTTTTTTTTTTTTTTTTTTTTTTTTTTTTTTTTTTTTTTTTTTTTTTTTTTTTTTTTTTTTTTTTTTTTTTTTTTTTTTTTTTTTTTTTTTTTTTTTTTTTTTTTTTTTTTTTTTTTTTTTTTTTTTTTTTTTTTTTTTTTTTTTTTTTTTTTTTTTTTTTTTTTTTTTTTTTTTTTTTTTTTTTTTTTTTTTTTTTTTTTTTTTTTTTTTTTTTTTTTTTTTTTTTTTTTTTTTTTTTTTTTTTTTTTTTTTTTTTTTTTTTTTTTTTTTTTTTTTTTTTTTTTTTTTTTTTTTTTTTTTTGTTTTTTTTTTTTTTTTTTTTTTTTTTTTTTTTTTTTTTTTTTTTTTTTTTTTTTTTTTTTTTTTTTTTTTTTTTTTTTTTTTTTTTTTTTTTTTTTTTTTTTTTTTTTTTTTTTTTTTTTTTTTTTTTTTTTTTTTTTTTTTTTTTTTTTTTTTTTTTTTTGTTTTTTTTTTTTTTTTTTTTTTTTTTTTTTTTTTTTTTTTTTTTTTTTTTTTTTTTTTTTTTTTTTTTTTTTTTTTTTTTTTTTTTTTTTTTTTTTTTTTTTTTTTTTTTTTTTTTTTTTTTTTTTTTTTTTTTTTTTTTTTTTTTTTTTTTTTTTTTTTTTTTTTTTTTTTTTTTTTTTTTTTTTTTTTTTTTTTTTTTTTTTTTTTTTTTTTTTTTTTTTTTTTTTTTTTTTTTTTTTTTTTTTTTTTTTTTTTTTTTTTTTTTTTTTTTTTTTTTTTTTTTTTTTTTTTTTTTTTTTTTTTTTTTTTTTTTTTTTTTTTTTTTTTTTTTTTTTTTTTTTTTTTTTTTTTTTTTTTTTTTTTTTTTTTTTTTTTTTTTTTTTTTTTTTTTTTTTTTTTTTTTTTTTTTTTTTTTTTTTTTTTTTTTTTTTTTTTTTTTTTTTTTTTTTTTTTTTTTTTTTTTTTTTTTTTTTTTTTTTTTTTTTTTTTTTTTTTTTTTTTTTTTTTTTTTTTTTTTTTTTTTTTTTTTTTTTTTTTTTTTTTTTTTTTTTTTTTTTTTTTTTTTTTTTTTTTTTTTTTTTTTTTTTTTTTTTTTTTTTTTTTTTTTTTTTTTTTTTTTTTTTTTTTTTTTTTTTTTTTTTTTTTTTTTTTTTTTTTTTTTTTTTTTTTTTTTTTTTTTTTTTTTTTTTTTTTTTTTTTTTTTTTTTTTTTTTTTTTTTTTTTTTTTTTTTTTTTGTTTTTTTTTTTTTTTTTTTTTTTTTTTTTTTTTTTTTTTTTTTTTTTTTTTTTTTTTTTTTTTTTTTTTTTTTTTTTTTTTTTTTTTTTTTTTTTTTTTTTTTTTTTTTTTTTTTTTTTTTTTTTTTTTTTTTTTTTTTTTTTTTTTTTTTTTTTTTTTTTTTTTTTTTTTTTTTTTTTTTTTTTTTTTTTTTTTTTTTTTTTTTTTTTTTTTTTTTTTTTTTTTTTTTTTTTTTTTTTTTTTTTTTTTTTTTTTTTTTTTTTTTTTTTTTTTTTTTTTTTTTTTTTTTTTTTTTTTTTTTTTTTTTTTTTTTTTTTTTTTTTTTTTTTTTTTTTTTTTTTTTTTTTTTTTTTTTTTTTTTTTTTTTTTTTTTTTTTTTTTTTTTTTTTTTTTTTTTTTTTTTTTTTTTTTTTTTTTTTTTTTTTTTTTTTTTTTTTTTTTTTTTTTTTTTTTTTTTTTTTTTTTTTTTTTTTTTTTTTTTTTTTTTTTTTTTTTTTTTTTTTTTTTTTTTTTTTTTTTTTTTTTTTTTTTTTTTTTTTTTTTTTTTTTTTTTTTTTTTTTTTTTTTTTTTTTTTTTTTTTTTTTTTTTTTTTTTTTTTTTTTTTTTTTTTTTTTTTTTTTTTTTTTTTTTTTTTTTTTTTTTTTTTTTTTTTTTTTTTTTTTTTTTTTTTTTTTGTTTTTTTTTTTTTTTTTTTTTTTTTTTTTTTTTTTTTTTTTTTTTTTTTTTTTTTTTTTTTTTTTTTTTTTTTTTTTTTTTTTTTTTTTTTTTTTTTTTTTTTTTTTTTTTTTTTTTTTTTTTTTTTTTTTTTTTTTTTTTTTTTTTTTTTTTTTTTTTTTTTTTTTTTTTTTTTTTTTTTTTTTTTTTTTTTTTTTTTTTTTTTTTTTTTTTTTTTGTTTTTTTTTTTTTTTTTTTTTTTTTTTTTTTTTTTTTTTTTTTTTTTTTTTTTTTTTTTTTTTTTTTTTTTTTTTTTTTTTTTTTTTTTTTTTTTTTTTTTTTTTTTTTTTTTTTTTTTTTTTTTTTTTTTTTTTTTTTTTTTTTTTTTTTTTTTTTTTTTTTTTTTTTTTTTTTTTTTTTTTTTTTTTTTTTTTTTTTTTTTTTTTTTTTTTTTTTTTTTTTTTTTTTTTTTTTTTTTTTTTTTTTTTTTTTTTTTTTTTTTTTTTTTTTTTTTTTTTTTTTTTTTTTTTTTTTTTTTTTTTTTTTTTTTTTTTTTTTTTTTTTTTTTTTTTTTTTTTTTTTTTTTTTTTTTTTTTTTTTTTTTTTTTTTTTTTTTTTTTTTTTTTTTTTTTTTTTTTTTTTTTTTTTTTTTTTTTTTTTTTTTTTTTTTTTTTTTTTTTTTTTTTTTTTTTTTTTTTTTTTTTTTTTTTTTTTTTTTTTTTTTTTTTTTTTTTTTTTTTTTTTTTTTTTTTTTTTTTTTTTTTTTTTTTTTTTTTTTTTTTTTTTTTTTTTTTTTTTTTTTTTTTTTTTTTTTTTTTTTTTTTTTTTTTTTTTTTTTTTTTTTTTTTTTTTTTTTTTTTTTTTTTTTTTTTTTTTTTTTTTTTTTTTTTTTTTTTTTTTTTTTTTTTTTTTTTTTTTTTTTTTTTTTTTTTTTTTTTTTTTTTTTTTTTTTTTTTTTTTTTTTTTTTTTTTTTTTTTTTTTTTTTTTTTTTTTTTTTTTTTTTTTTTTTTTTTTTTTTTTTTTTTTTTTTTTTTTTTTTTTTTTTTTTTTTTTTTTTTTTTTTTTTTTTTTTTTTTTTTTTTTTTTTTTTTTTTTTTTTTTTTTTTTTTTTTTTTTTTTTTTTTTTTTTTTTTTTTTTTTTTTTTTTTTTTTTTTTTTTTTTTTTTTTTTTTTTTTTTTTTTTTTTTTTTTTTTTTTTTTTTTTTTTTTTTTTTTTTTTTTTTTTTTTTTTTTTTTTTTTTTTTTTTTTTTTTTTTTTTTTTTTTTTTTTTTTTTTTTTTTTTTTTTTTTTTTTTTTTTTTTTTTTTTTTTTTTTTTTTTTTTTTTTTTTTTTTTTTTTTTTTTTTTTTTTTTTTTTTTTTTTTTTTTTTTTTTTTTTTTTTTTTTTTTTTTTTTTTTTTTTTTTTTTTTTTTTTTTTTTTTTTTTTTTTTTTTTTTTTTTTTTTTTTTTTTTTTTTTTTTTTTTTTTTTTTTTTTTTTTTTTTTTTTTTTTTTTTTTTTTTTTTTTTTTTTTTTTTTTTTTTTTTTTTTTTTTTTTTTTTTTTTTTTTTTTTTTTTTTTTTTTTTTTTTTTTTTTTTTTTTTTTTTTTTTTTTTTTTTTTTTTTTTTTTTTTTTTTTTTTTTTTTTTTTTTTTTTTTTTTTTTTTTTTTTTTTTTTTTTTTTTTTTTTTTTTTTTTTTTTTTTTTTTTTTTTTTTTTTTTTTTTTTTTTTTTTTTTTTTTTTTTTTTTTTTTTTTTTTTTTTTTTTTTTTTTTTTTTTTTTTTTTTTTTTTTTTTTTTTTTTTTTTTTTTTTTTTTTTTTTTTTTTTTTTTTTTTTTTTTTTTTTTTTTTTTTTTTTTTTTTTTTTTTTTTTTTTTTTTTTTTTTTTTTTTTTTTTTTTTTTTTTTTTTTTTTTTTTTTTTTTTTTTTTTTTTTTTTTTTTTTTTTTTTTTTTTTTTTTTTTTTTTTTTTTTTTTTTTTTTTTTTTTTTTTTTTTTTTTTTTT
Organism: Gopherus flavomarginatus; assembly: GCF_025201925.1. Taxonomy (NCBI): domain Eukaryota; kingdom Metazoa; phylum Chordata; order Testudines; family Testudinidae; genus Gopherus; species Gopherus flavomarginatus. The sequence continues at coordinate 20,949 of NW_026115162.1, forward strand.
TTTTTTTTTTTTTTTTTTTTTTTTTTTTTTTTTTTTTTTTTTTTTTTTTTTTTTTTTTTTTTTTTTTTTTTTTTTTTTTTTTTTTTTTTTTTTTTTTTTTTTTTTTTTTTTTTTTTTTTTTTTTTTTTTTTTTTTTTTTTTTTTTTTTTTTTTTTTTTTTTTTTTTTTTTTTTTTTTTTTTTTTTTTTTTTTTTTTTTTTTTTTTTTTTTTTTTTTTTTTTTTTTTTTTTTTTTTTTTTGTTTTTTTTTTTTTTTTTTTTTTTTTTTTTTTTTTTTTTTTTTTTTTTTTTTTTTTTTTTTTTTTTTTTTTTTTTTTTTTTTTTTTTTTTTTTTTTTTTTTTTTTTTTTTTTTTTTTTTTTTTTTTTTTTTTTTTTTTTTTTTTTTTTTTTTTTTTTTTTTTTTTTTTTTTTTTTTTTTTTTTTTTTTTTTTTTTTTTTTTTTTTTTTTTTTTTTTTTTTTTTTTTTTTTTTTTTTTTTTTTTTTTTTTTTTTTTTTTTTTTTTTTTTTTTTTTTTTTTTTTTTTTTTTTTTTTTTTTTTTTTTTTTTTTTTTTTTTTTTTTTTTTTTTTTTTTTTTTTTTTTTTTTTTTTTTTTTTTTTTTTTTTTTTTTTTTTTTTTTTTTTTTTTTTTTTTTTTTTTTTTTTTTTTTTTTTTTTTTTTTTTTTTTTTTTTTTTTTTTTTTTTTTTTTTTTTTTTTTTTTTTTTTTTTTTTTTTTTTTTTTTTTTTTTTTTTTTTTTTTTTTTTTTTTTTTTTTTTTTTTTTTTTTTTTTTTTTTTTTTTTTTTTTTTTTTTTTTTTTTTTTTTTTTTTTTTTTTTTTTTTTTTTTTTTTTTTTTTTTTTTTTTTTTTTTTTTTTTTTTTTTTTTTTTTTTTTTTTTTTTTTTTTTTTTTTTTTTTTTTTTTTTTTTTTTTTTTTTTTTTTTTTTTTTTTTTTTTTTTTTTTTTTTTTTTTTTTTTTTTTTTTTTTTTTTTTTTTTTTTTTTTTTTTTTTTTTTTTTTTTTTTTTTTTTTTTTTTTTTTTTTTTTTTTTTTTTTTTTTTTTTTTTTTTTTTTTTTTTTTTTTTTTTTTTTTTTTTTTTTTTTTTTTTTTTTTTTTTTTTTTTTTTTTTTTTTTTTTTTTTTTTTTTTTTTTTTTTTTTTTTTTTTTTTTTTTTTTTTTTTTTTTTTTTTTTTTTTTTTTTTTTTTTTTTTTTTTTTTTTTTTTTTTTTTTTTTTTTTTTTTTTTTTTTTTTTTTTTTTTTTTTTTTTTTTTTTTTTTTTTTTTTTTTTTTTTTTTTTTTTTTTTTTTTTTTTTTTTTTTTTTTTTTTTTTTTTTTTTTTTTTTTTTTTTTTTTTTTTTTTTTTTTTTTTTTTTTTTTTTTTTTTTTTTTTTTTTTTTTTTTTTTTTTTTTTTTTTTTTTTTTTTTTTTTTTTTTTTTTTTTTTTTTTTTTTTTTTTTTTTTTTTTTTTTTTTTTTTTTTTTTTTTTTTTTTTTTTTTTTTTTTTTTTTTTTTTTTTTTTTTTTTTTTTTTTTTTTTTTTTTTTTTTTTTTTTTTTTTTTTTTTTTTTTTTTTTTTTTTTTTTTTTTTTTTTTTTTTTTTTTTTTTTTTTTTTTTTTTTTTTTTTTTTTTTTTTTTTTTTTTTTTTTTTTTTTTTTTTTTTTTTTTTTTTTTTTTTTTTTTTTTTTTTTTTTTTTTTTTTTTTTTTTTTTTTTTTTTTTTTTTTTTTTTTTTTTTTTTTTTTTTTTTTTTTTTTTTTTTTTTTTTTTTTTTTTTTTTTTTTTTTTTTTTTTTTTTTTTTTTTTGTTTTTTTTTTTTTTTTTTTTTTTTTTTTTTTTTTTTTTTTTTTTTTTTTTTTTTTTTTTTTTTTTTTTTTTTTTTTTTTTTTTTTTTTTTTTTTTTTTTTTTTTTTTTTTTTTTTTTTTTTTTTTTTTTTTTTTTTTTTTTTTTTTTTTTTTTTTTTTTTTTTTTTTTTTTTTTTTTTTTTTTTTTTTTTTTTTTTTTTTTTTTTTTTTTTTTTTTTTTTTTTTTTTTTTTTTTTTTTTTTTTTTTTTTTTTTTTTTTTTTTTTTTTTTTTTTTTTTTTTTTTTTTTTTTTTTTTTTTTTTTTTTTTTTTTTTTTTTTGTTTTTTTTTTTTTTTTTTTTTTTTTTTTTTTTTTTTTTTTTTTTTTTTTTTTTTTTTTTTTTTTTTTTTTTTTTTTTTTTTTTTTTTTTTTTTTTTTTTTTTTTTTTTTTTTTTTTTTTTTTTTTTTTTTTTTTTTTTTTTTTTTTTTTTTTTTTTTTTTTTTTTTTTTTTTTTTTTTTTTTTTTTTTTTTTTTTTTTTTTTTTTTTTTTTTTTTTTTTTTTTTTTTTTTTTTTTTTTTTTTTTTTTTTTTTTTTTTTTTTTTTTTTTTTTTTTTTTTTTTTTTTTTTTTTTTTTTTTTTTTTTTTTTTTTTTTTTTTTTTTTTTTTTTTTTTTTTTTTTTTTTTTTTTTTTTTTTTTTTTTTTTTTTTTTTTTTTTTTTTTTTTTTTTTTTTTTTTTTTTTTTTTTTTTTTTTTTTTTTTTTTTTTTTTTTTTTTTTTTTTTTTTTTTTTTTTTTTTTTTTTTTTTTTTTTTTTTTTTTTTTTTTTTTTTTTTTTTTTTTTTTTTTTTTTTTTTTTTTTTTTTTTTTTTTTTTTTTTTTTTTTTTTTTTTTTTTTTTTTTTTTTTTTTTTTTTTTTTTTTTTTTTTTTTTTTTTTTTTTTTTTTTTTTTTTTTTTTTTTTTTTTTTTTTTTTTTTTTTTTTTTTTTTTTTTTTTTTTTTTTTTTTTTTTTTTTTTTTTTTTTTTTTTTTTTTTTTTTTTTTTTTTTTTTTTTTTTTTTTTTTTTTTTTTTTTTTTTTTTTTTTTTTTTTTTTTTTTTTTTTTTTTTTTTTTTTTTTTTTTTTTTTTTTTTTTTTTTTTTTTTTTTTTTTTTTTTTTTTTTTTTTTTTTTTTTTTTTTTTTTTTTTTTTTTTTTTTTTTTTTTTTTTTTTTTTTTTTTTTTTTTTTTTTTTTTTTTTTTTTTTTTTTTTTTTTTTTTTTTTTTTTTTTTTTTTTTTTTTTTTTTTTTTTTTTTTTTTTTTTTTTTTTTTTTTTTTTTTTTTTTTTTTTTTTTTTTTTTTTTTTTTTTTTTTTTTTTTTTTTTTTTTTTTTTTTTTTTTTTTTTTTTTTTTTTTTTTTTTTTTTTTTTTTTTTTTTTTTTTTTTTTTTTTTTTTTTTTTTTTTTTTTTTTTTTTTTTTTTTTTTTTTTTTTTTTTTTTTTTTTTTTTTTTTTTTTTTTTTTTTTTTTTTTTTTTTTTTTTTTTTTTTTTTTTTTTTTTTTTTTTTTTTTTTTTTTTTTTTTTTTTTTTTTTTTTTTTTTTTTTTTTTTTTTTTTTTTTTTTTTTTTTTTTTTTTTTTTTTTTTTTTTTTTTTTTTTTTTTTTTTTTTTTTTTTTTTTTTTTTTTTTTTTTTTTTTTTTTTTTTTTTTTTTTTTTTTTTTTTTTTTTTTTTTTTTTTTTTTTTTTTTTTTTTTTTTTTTTTTTTTTTTTTTTTTTTTTTTTTTTTTGTTTTTTTTTTTTTTTTTTTTTTTTTTTTTTTTTTTTTTTTTTTTTTTTTTTTTTTTTTTTTTTTTTTTTTTTTTTTTTTTTTTTTTTTTTTTTTTTTTTTTTTTTTTTTTTTTTTTTTTTTTTTTTTTTTTTTTTTTTTTTTTTTTTTTTTTTTTTTTTTTTTTTTTTTTTTTTTTTTTTTTTTTTTTTTTTTTTTTTTTTTTTTTTTTTTTTTTTTTTTTTTTTTTTTTTTTTTTTTTTTTTTTTTTTTTTTTTTTTTTTTTTTTTTTTTTTTTTTTTTTTTTTTTTTTTTTTTTTTTTTTTTTTTTTTTTTTTTTTTTTTTTTTTTTTTTTTTTTTTTTTTTTTTTTTTTTTTTTTTTTTTTTTTTTTTTTTTTTTTTTTTTTTTTTTTTTTTTTTTTTTTTTTTTTTTTTTTTTTTTTTTTTTTTTTTTTTTTTTTTTTTTTTTTTTTTTTTTTTTTTTTTTTTTTTTTTTTTTTTTTTTTTTTTTTTTTTTTTTTTTTTTTTTTTTTTTTTTTTTTTTTT
>NW_026115162.1:30000-70672 GCF_025201925.1 Gopherus flavomarginatus
CAGGGCTACATGCCAAAATCCCAGTGATTCATGCCTTTCAGTATCATGGTAGGAAAATGATATTCATTCTGCTCCCAGACCAGCCCATGCTAACTTTGCTCTTGTAGTTCAGCACCCAATTTCTATGTATGTTTTTGTTGCACTGTAACAGAGTGTGGAGTCTTTGCTGGTACAGAAGAGACACGCGTTAGCCCACTTACTTACATATTGAAGGGGAGATGTAGTGACCCAATTATATTATTACCTTTCTCTCTACCCCCAATTTCAATAGTGTATCCAATAAAACTAAGACGTTTTACAAATTTGCTATGCAGTACCAACAACAATGTTGAAAAATAATTTTCAAGTTGTACAGTAACTTATCCTCCAAACTTCTACCATACAACTCTTCAAATCCAGCGCACATTCGATATAACCAGCATCAGAAATTAGTGCAATACATGCAGCCATCACCATCTGAAAGGTTGTAATTTGTCACCTTTCCAAGTGATAGAGTGCATTAGTCATAATGATCTCGTTATTACCTGGTGCTCTGTTTATTGTATCTACCTGTTGTGTCTCATCATATACTTAGGTTTTAAGTTCTTTGGGGAAGGGATCAGCTTTTCATTTATTTGTGTGTACCATGCTCAAGGGGACTGGACATTGACCGGCAGCCAATACCACAATTCAAATAATAAACAATAGTGTGTGTGTATAGGATTGACTCCAATTAAAAATGATCTTGATTTAGTGGCCACTGAAGAATCAGGTGACATTAAGGTGGTGGCAGAAAGACAAGGTGGTATCAATGCAGAGATAGACTTTCAATATCTTGAGAATCACTTGGGCCAGAATAAAATGCTACAAATCATTAATCTGGGATCCCCAGCCTTTACCAGACAAGGCAGGAGGATATCTCCCCACCATAAGCATCTTGGGCTTCTATACCCCTCTGACCTCTATTGCTCTTAAGATAAGCAGGAGTATAACTGAGACAAAGACCGAAAACAAATATAGCAACACATTTATGACTGAGACACAAAAATTTAGCAACACTTGGAAGATTGTGAGATTTTTTTTTCTTTTATTAGCTGTCTCAACTAATTTATGCTTTATCAACATTACAAATACTCCAAGAAGTCCAAAAGACTTCAACTTGCTACATTGGTCTGATCGTTCTAGGGCCAAATTCTGATCTGTTACACTGGTGTAAAGCTATTGTAACTCCACTGTCTTTGGCGGGACTACTCACATTCATAATGTTAAAAATATGCTTAAATGCTTTGCTGGATTTGGGCCAGCATTCCCAGTACCTTGTAGGGTTAACCTGGCAGTCAGGGCTCATGGGGGAGGGGGAAGCTTTTTAACCAGCACAGCATTCCAGTTTACCCTTCCCTTCTACAGTCCTGAGTCTGAGCTACTGTTGGTTCTGCATCTTCATTTGTTATGTTATATATATTGCTGGTAGCATTATATCCATATGCATGATACGGCTAGTCACGCGCAACCAGTTCCTAAAGGGGATTATAAATGCAAGACAGATGAATGCTGAGTATGTGTATTGTTAATGTATTTCATGAATACAGTAGATAAATTATCATAGAAGAGAGCTCTAAAAGCGCAGCTTAGGTGTTTGTATGCAGTGTCCGTGATAATGAAGTCCAGGAACAGCCTCTGCGGTGATATTTTTTTGGCAATAAGAGATGGGTTTAGTTCACCTGGGAACTACAGATCCAGAAGAAAATGACAGGAGTCTGTGTCCAGCGGTCTCAATAACAGCTGCTGTTTGATGTCTGCAGCAACAGCATTGTGAGTTGCGCAGACTTTGCTGAGGGACAAATTTGAACATTTCTTCATTTTTTTTTTAAACTAGTTTTTGAGACACTAAATCCAGATTATGGCTGGGCCAGCGATGAGTGAGATTATGGGGTGGGAAATTGCCCACAGGGAGGCTTCCTTCTGCAACACGTCCATATATGAGGCATTAAGTAACTTATCTCCAACCTAGTGCTGACGCTAGCCTGCCCAAAGGAGATGAAGAAGGATAGGTCCAGGCAGGGCTCGCCTACGTGTTTTGCTGCCCAAGATGGAAAGTGTTTTGGTGCCTTTCCCTTGATTACTCCCTGAGCTGCTGAGTGGGGGCGGGGGAAAAAAGCCAAAGGGGGCATGTCACTCAGGTGTTTCACTTCACTTTTCTCCTCAGATGTTGATTTGGTGCCCCAGATTGACCTCCATAATTGCTCACCCCTAATACTGGGCCTTGATCCATTGGGCCCACTTCCTTCTGCAGCTGGCACTGAAGCCAGGCTGCACGGGGGTGCACGCTGCATTTTTTCAAAGGATGGAGTTTATGTTGCCTTAGAATTCCTGGTGAAATTATGGCCGAGGGAGCCAGAAATCATCTTTTGACCTTGCTGTGGCACAATGCTCCTCCAATCCCCTTATAATGTGAGCCTTGACTTAAAAATACGGTCCAATGCCTAATATTCCGTAACAGACACATTGGAAATAATGGATGTTAGGTGCCCCTATGCAAATTAAGATGCAGCATTTTGTGATTTTTTGACAGGGCGACTATGAACACTCACAGGTTCTGGCTGCTAAAGTTATAAAAAGTGACTTGTGGTGGTAGGTGGTTCAGTTTTTGCGTACCCAATTTTGAACACCCAAAAGAGGCCTACTTTCCAGAGGGCAGGTGCTCAGCACTTATCAGGCCCCTTTAAGGTGTGTCAAATTTAAAACCAAAAAATTAGAGCTCCTAAGGGTCTCTTGGCCCTGAACTCTCCTCAACACTGGATCTGTCCCTGAGCCTCGGCAGCACCAACAGCCACTACTTTAGCCCTATTCCTTTTCTAAAACTGAGAACCTATACTTGTCTGCCTGCTCTGTGGTTCCCTAACCACATTGCAGGCAGAAACTCACTGACAGGCCTTTGAAGAATATATATTATATGTGTGTATATATAATATAAATAAGGATATATTTGCCAATCTGTACCAAGAAAAAGGCAGATCTGCTTGGGCTTGTGCTTGTAGCTTAGCATCCTGACATGTGATCAGGCTAGTCCACCCTGGCACTTAATGACAGGTACAGCATATGTCATACCATTCTTTCTATTTCATGGACCTTCCATATGCACATTAATGTCAATCTAAAGGCCAAGTGCCTGTAGAGACATTTTTTTTTAACCTTACTCTATTTTAATTGCGCAAGTCCCTTGGTATCAAGAACATCTGGCCCTACACACACAAACATTTTCCTCTGGTCTCTGTGATACTGTAGGTTCTGTAGACATGTTTTACTGTATGCCTTTCTAAGCACCAGATTAATTACACAGTTCAGAGTGGATGGACTTTTTAAGTACTAGCTTCATTAGAATATATCTCCTTGAAGCTTAGCAAAGTAAAATACACTTATTTGTATGTTAATAAGTTAACCTGAGCCCTGTGGAGCATGTAAAATAAGCTTCAAATTTTTCTTAACCTTCTGCTATGAAAATATACATTATTTAAACTCATTCATATCAACTACTTCTACTTCAATAGCTCCCCAAACACGAGCATTCAGCATGTGACTCTCATCTCTCTGGGGAGTTGCACCAGCCTTTTTTGTAAAAATGAAAATTAAATTGCATTTGCTTAGTAGCAAGGGGAATGAGTTTAACTTTCCTTTCTCATCCCCAATGGAAGGTGTGAGTAGCACTAAAGTTAATGTGGGGAGCAAAGCATTTTTTGATGGTATTAACCAACTACATTTGACATTATTGCATGAGTTGTACTGGTTCTCGAAGACTGTTATATCATCCACATGGTTCTGGAGAAGAGCAACATTTGGACTTGAACGGACATTTAGGATAGTGCTTATACTTGGGATGCTGTTCTGAATTAGGGCCTCTGTTTTCACTCTGTCCTTAGAAGAGAAAATTCCAACTGGAGGAAACCTTGAAGTTCTTACTCACTTTTAACCCAGGCTGATCTCCCAGTGGCTTCACTGGGAGCTCTGCTTGAGGTGAAGGACTGTCTGGTTAGCTCGTGCATGTTACAGCTGGGCAAAATTTTCTGAATGACATTTTTTCATGGAAATTTTCAGATTTAGTGTCACCAAAACATTGCACAAATTCACATGGATTTGGCCAGATTGTTTCAGCTGAGTGGCGGGAGGGAGGGAATCCTAAAAACTGTTTTTTTGTTTTCAATTTCTTGATTCAAAATGACTTTTTGTTTTGAAATTTCCTTTAATTTTATATATAATTTTTTAAAAAAAACTTTAAAATGCTCAATTAAAATATTTTCTTCAACCCCAAAACTTTTACATTTTTTTTGCCAAAACTTTTAAATAAACTTTGGTTTTTGGTTTGGTTTGAATTGAAATGAATTTTTTTTAAAAAAAATAAAGTTGGAAATGCTAGAGAACTGAAAAAATACATTATTTTGACAGTCATTTTATCTGAAAGATGAATGTAAATTTACTGTTGCATCAGCTTTTTCTTGGGTTGACTGATTCCCCATTGTATGTGTGAGTGGTCATGCCGTATTTCCAAGACTTGAGACTGACTACACCGTATTCAAACACAGAAAGCATTCCTCAAGTGGGAGTAAGGTTGCTTTACTGTTCCAAAGTAATTCCTTAGGTGGGTTGAAGACCAACTCCTACAGTAAATCTTGTGCAACAGAGCTGTGTGATATGAGTTGAGCTGTTGTAATCACAAAGATAAATCCAGATTCACCAAGTTTCCAGAGAACATTGCCTCCCTCCTAAGTAGTGGTTTTATGTGAGTTTTTTGGGTGCATTTGAACTCAAGGAATATGACCTGTAATAGGAGAAAAGGTTTGTGCTAACCCAGATAAACTGAATTTGCAGAGGGATGCACATCTGAACCACATGCCCCATGCCTCTGAGAGTTTTTAGAGCTCTCATGTTAAGCAAGAATGCTACAGTTCATAGATGTTCATATAAGTGGCTATGTTTTACAGCCTTCAGTGTTTCATATGAATGCAGGATGAAAGTTATCTCTGGTGTAACCCCGGTTGCTTCAGTGGAGTCCCAAAAGAGAAATTTGGCCCATCATATCTACAAAAAAAGGGAGGGGTAGATTCTGCAAGCATGCAGCTCCATTGAAGTCAATGGAGTAACAAGGCTGAATTTGTCTTTTGAAGTTTACTTCTAGTCTCATGTGACCATACTATTTCCTTGTGCTGTCGGTCGTATTTACCTGTTTTCTCATTTCATACTTAGATTATAAGCTCTAAATGGGCAGGATTGTGTGTGTGTGTGTGTGTGTGTTTGTACAGCATCTTGCACAACAGGATCCCAGGCCATGATTAGAGTTTCTGGTCACTACAAGACTGCATCTATAACCCCTAATATAGTAATAGTGGTGGGACCTACACCACTGAAGTCAATGAGAACTTTGCCACTGATTTCAATAAGCATGGCTTAAAGTCCATAGAGAATACAATCCAAAATGTTTCATTACTGACTTTGTATACTTTTTTAAAAATAAAGCTGTTAAATTCAATCCTTTTCTCTCTCCCTCTCGCTCAAAACAAACCAGTCCACCTCCCACACACATCTACTAAATTATAGCGGGGAAGCAGCTATGCTGTGGTTAAGGTTGAGAGTTGCTTACAGTTTAAAAGATAGCTATTCTACATGCTCTAAAATTCACATGCTGCCTCAGATTGTCTTCAAATTTGTGGTGTGCCACAGGCTTGCTGTGTAGTGTTAGTGATCCAAATTAAGGGTCACTTGAGCAAGGAGTTCCCAAGATTCAGCCCTACGAACAAATCATGTTTACAAAATCAACTTCTGCTCATAACACTGTTTGGGTCACAGCTCGAGCCAAAGCTGCCACTCTAATCATCCCCAAACTGATGTCACCCTTTGGGATTTATTTCAGCTAGTGCATGGCACATGCGGCCCCTTTTGGGGAAGTTTACTACTCCAGCACGGGTTGACCTCAAGAGAGTGATGTACAACAGTAGAGTTCTGTGGCAAGTCAGAGGGTTTGCAGGCAATTTGCTGTCATAGTCACCGTGTAGCGAAAGGTGATGTGGTTTGGCCACTGAAGCTGAGCAACATCCATGCACTGTGCGTTTGAGCGCACTAGTGGGCAGCTTTCATTGAACGTATGTTGTGTGCCTTCTTTGCTTCCAGTCTCCAGAGACTCATTTGAAAGTTTTGTCCTGAGACTGCAATTTCTGGTTTAAGAGAGATATTTTAAAAGTCCCCATGCAAACTCTGATTTTTACATTACGAGTCTTGTCAAGGGAAATTGCATTAATTAAACAGAGGGATGATTAGAGTAAGCAGTTCAGGTACTGTAATCATGACTCATGCTCTTCACCCGGGTCCTGAGTAGTAGGACTGAATGTGATCAAAAGAAAGCAGGTCAGTAGGTCATTTGGTCAGGGAGTTCCTGATACCCAGCACCCTATGTGAGTTGTTCATACTCTTAACTTTTTCAGGTTCGTAGGGATTTTTTGACCCAGAGCTAGGGAATATGAAGAATTGGAGCAGTGAGGCAGAATGTAGGGGGTTGTTACAGCAGTGCAGAAAGTTGTAGGGCTGGGAGGGTGCGGGGTGGAGTTCTGCCTCTTTGCCAACCTTAAGGCTCTGGCACAGCTACCGAGGGGTTAGAGCATCCCTGGACAATGACCCTTAATAATGTAAGGGAGCAGCCAAATGTTGGTTCTGAGAACCTAATTTGATCACTAGAGATTGGATGAGGAACTGAGTTTCCCAAAATGTAGTGTTTCTATGATCTCTTCATGAGACATTCAGCTTGGAGGTGTGGACAGGGCAGAGCCAAAAGGAGGTACAGCTGGGCAGCATTACACACATGTGGAGGAGAATAGAAATGGACCAATCTTCTCCTTCTCCCCTTCCTCCCCACTTCCCTGAAAATACCCCTCAGTAGTTCCTCTCTATGGCTGTTCCACCAGGCCAAGGGAAGGGGCTCAAGGACTCCCCATCCTTCCACAGCTCCCTGATCAGGGGAGGGAACTCAAAACTCCCCTCCTCCCCCACACTGTCCCAGTGGTGGGGAAGGAACACCAGACTCACTCTTCTTTCCCCCAGAGCAGCGTTGATAGGGTCAGGGCCGTGCAGGAGAGTGTGGAAAGGAAATAAGCAGCTCAGAGCTGTGCAGTGTGGGATATAGCGACAGCTGTGCTTCCCCCAAACTCCTCTCACACATCACCTTTTCTGTCATCCCCTTCAGAACATGCCTCCACTGACTCCATGTCAAACTCTGCCTGGTTCCTGCATCTTCTGACCAGCTCCTCAACCGACAGAGGCTCGGCTGATGCCTGCCTCTCCATGAAGATGAGGGCTGGCAGTGGGGAGGGAACTAGGCTGGTGGAATGAGTGACTAGACAGTGAGATGGGATACTAGGATACGATGCAGTGGCAGTGAAGGGACAAACATCGTCCAGTGTCTTCTGTGCCAGTATAATCATCACCATGGAGCCAGAGGGGGTGAGCTGGGCTATGGGACTGGGGATTGTAAGCTGTGTTGTTTTGTTTAAAAAGAAGGAAATTTTAACTGCCCCAAAACTTTAACACAGAGTTAGGGTTGTCCAATAGTGTGCCTAGCCTCACTTAAACCTCTAAAAACCAGGAAAGGCTGAGTTAAGCCACACTCCACCCCCACACTACACTTAGGTCTGCTCTTTTTGAGTAGTGTCCCAACCCACCAATAAACACACACACAAGCATTCTGCCCTTACAGACACTATAGAACACATGGGAATGGAGCCCTTGAGCACTGTAGGACACCGCCTAACACCTTTTTTTGGCTAAGGCAAAAGTGGAGTTTAGGTGAGGTCTAGCAAACAGGAGCTTACACTCTTATGCTGGCCTACACTCAAATGCTGAGCCTGTTCTGCACAAACTACTCCAGGCTTGCAAAATGTTATCACACCTTCATTTTTTCTCCAAGGATTCCTTTAGAAATGCTTTCTTCTCTTACCCATCACTAAGCCTAAGAAATGGCTGTCATGTTCGCTGCTGGACTGCTGACTATCCTCATGACAAGAAGAGCCCAGTTCCCCTGTGCTGACAGAACCTACAAAATTCAGTGCTGAAATGAGGCAAGTTTGATCCCTCAAGGTACATGTGCATCTCTCCCCCTTATAATGACAACCTTTCAGCCTGCTCCAACTCATCCCTCCATACAGTACAGCCACACTCAGCTCAGTGAATGCAACTGGAATGTGTGCAGATAAATGCTGGAATTCAAATCTGTGGAATACAACACGAACAATGGCTCGTTCTCTTAGTCCTTCATGTGGCACCACCCTCACTGAACCATTGCCAGTTGCTATTGGTAGCTCCAGGGGGACAGAGCCGAGGCTACATTGGAGAGGTGGCATGTGTGTGTTAACTCTTCATCTCTCGGTTTTCAGAGGTGTGAGTGTAGCTGAAGTCAACAGTTTAGATGGGTACAGGGCACCACTAGATAATCTTAACTCTTCACTAACAAAGTTTTTGGGCAGTTAATACTTTAATTGTACAGTCTCTATCATGTTAAGGAACAGGTTAGAAGCAAAATATCTGTTTATTCTTACAAATGACTTGATGTGCCAAACTGGAGGCAATCAGAACAGATCGCTGACCTTGACAGCATCAAACTTAATGCTTTATGACTTCAGTGCAATTCCTTTTCTATGTTTTTGATAGTGTTGTGTGAAAGACACATGATTCTGGATCAAACTGTTGTATCTGAGTTCGCAAACAGCAGCCACGTATTTACTGGATTACTTTCCCAACTTAATTAAATGACCAGAATATCAAAAAGCTGGTAACAGGGATAATATGCGTAACAAGATCACTCAAGGAAACACAATTCCATCAGTCATTGAAAGAACAGCCTGCTGGCAGTGGGGGTGTTTGTTTACTAATTGTATTTACTATAACTTAGTAGTGATTGCTTATTTGCTCACTTTCTTCAGTCTAATATTCGTCTAGTGCCTCATCCAGATCTGTTGATGCCAATGGTAAGATTCCCATTGGCTTCAAAGGGAATTGGGTCAGTCTTCTGGCTTATAAGAGGTTTGTTGGTTTGTTTTTTAAAGGTATCTTCCTCTTCCCCGACCACCTTCTGGCTCCCTGGGCTTTCCCCCACAGAGTGACCCGGGAGCCACCAAGGAAGGAAAGCAGAAGAGATAGGGTGAACCTCCAAAGAAAGCTCTCCTTCTCTTCACTTTCCCAGGTGGTTTGGGTTATACCCAGGGTTAAAGCCAGTGGGAAAGAGAAAGAGACAGCGCAAGAGGCCATAAAGACCCCCCGGCACCTCCCTTTAACCTCTCTCCCTGCATTCCCCAGTGCTCCAGGTGACACCCAGGGGAGTCTGTCAGCAGAGGGGGCGGAGGCCCTCTCACTGCTTTTTTACCTCCGGTGCCCCAGGTCACACGAAGGATGTTGGGAGACAGATGGAGCCAGGCCCCATTGAGCCCCCCTTTGTTCCGTTTTTCCCGGTGTCCCATTATGTGGCAACGCGGCACAGAGGCTCTATCCGCCTTCCAGGCAACCCACTAGAGAAGAAGTCAGCAACCAGACAGGGAAAGCAGCAGGGATTACTGGGGCTCCAGTGAGAGGGCAGTATGAGGGTCCCATTGACGCCGACGGCCACCCCACCTCCCCCAGCCTGCGCCGGGGTGTGTGCCTGGTGCAGGCCTGTCAGGCGCGGGGCAGGACCGCAGTGGGCCCCTGCTCGCTCTTGCGACTGTGTTTGGCCCGGCTGAGCGTCACAGCTCCCTGGGATTTTGGACCCCTGGGTGTCTGCTGGAGCCACTCGACCCCACATGGCAGAAATCTCGGCCAGACTGCCCCAAACACAGAGGGCCGGGCATGCACCCAGGCTACCCCAAGGAGGGAAGTCCCAATTGGTCCCTGGATCCAGGTGCACAAAAAGGAAGAGGGTCCCAATCTGCCTGAACACCAGACGCCCCCATGGTTGGGGTACCAGCCCGTGAAGGGCCCAAATAATCATTCGTTTTCTGATATAGCTGTAAAAGTAATCTGAAAATTTTTCAAAATAAATCATTTAAAAACGTATAGTGTGTACATTCTAAAAATGAAACCTACATCTATCTCTGCGTTGTGAAGAATATGTATTAAGGTTATAACAACCAACAAGAAATTGACTTTTATGTAGAAATCCATTATTAAATCGAGTCTTCCTGACTAGTGATTTAAATCAAATTGATTTAAATCAAATCCACCCTGGTTGACTCCCTCTCTATATTCCTGATAGTATTTCTATACCCTACTAAGAAACAAAGACCAATTGCAAACATCTCATGTGAGCTCTTGTTTGTAAGTCCCTTATCCAAGATGCTCTGAATTCCTTATCCAGCTGGGATTCACCAGTTTGCATCACAAAAAAGCATTAAGCCCCATCTGTCTGTCATGGGACAAAGACAGAGAAGCAATCAAGGCGATCCCTTCCACTGTTCACATGAAAGTTACCTATTGTTTAAGCAATAGGTAAGACTTGAATGTCATGCTCTAGTGCACAGTGAAGACAAGTGCTTACGCAGTGGCCGTTACATTATACCAAATTAAATGGAACATGAAAGTGTTCAGTCAGAGATGCCTCTTCTCTGGACCATTACCCAAGTGTCCAAAGACTAAAGAGTTACATACACATAGTAGGAAAAAATTGCTAGGCTCGAAAGTTCACAATTGAAATAGACAAGTCAGATAAAGGGTGGGAGAGAGGAAGGTTTATTATCCCCATTTTACAGGGGAAAACTGAGGCACAGAGAGATGAAGTGACTTTCCCAAAGTCATTTCAGAAAATCTGTTGCACAGCCAGGAATTTAACCCGCATCTCCCAAATTCCCAGTTTACAGCTTTAACCAAAAGACCAGTTTTCGTGTCCCCTCGAAAGAAGGGATGAAAGGCCATACATTTAAATCTATATTTAATTTAGCAGTACGGGTCTTCCTATATGAAATAGTTAATGTAGTAAGAAGAGGGCCTAAAACATAAGGCCTTGTATTAAAGGGCTGGTATGAGCCCTGAGGCCTGGGCTAAAGTAATGGTCAAAACTTGCTAATATAAAGCAAAGTTAAGTTGTAGGCAAGAGGCAGGCCCTGCTCAGAGAATCTGTCAAGAATAAGGCTGATATTGCAGAAACGCACATTCCTAAGTAATGCTAGGCATAAGAATATATATGCAAACACATTCCAGAAAGGTGGTACCACAACACCCCGATACCAGCACATTCCCCAAAAATAAGAGAAACACACTCATCCATTCTAAAGATAAGGTCAGGATTACAGCATGATTGATAGAAATGTTTTGATCAAACCAACATGTACGCAGTAATGAGTGGCAAACAAATACGTCAGAGGGTGGCATGTAGATATGTCAGGGGTAATACAAACAAATTACATATCATGTGCATAAAGATGTATCTCAGAGGGAGGGACTTTGACTGACCTAGAGGATAATGGAAAATTCTGCCTTTAACTGAGTTAGTCCATTGCAACAGGCATACATGTGTTAGTGTACCTGTAAACACTGAGCCAGGACATTAGCACCGTGCTTCGTTGACAATAAACATGACCAAGTTCCTTCACTACAAACTGAGTCTGTGGCTTTATTGGGCAGTTTAACTGAGGTCTGCTATCTCTGCAGAGCTGGGACAGCACACTGAAAGAACACACATGCAGCCAAACATCTGATGACACTGGTGACCCCGATGTGATATAGTAAGAAGAGTGACCATGAAGAGTGGCAGGTACCTAAGGATACATGTGTATTTTGCTCTTTGGGCCAGTGTTGGGTTAGCTGGATACTGGTGCTAGGCAGCACTATTTATGTTTACAGGAAGCAGCATGTTTGCGAGGAGCAGTGGGCAGCATCATCCTAAATATTGGTGCAGCCCGAGCAGTTCTCTACTGTGCAGCCAGACTGGTAAAGGATTGCACAATCCCATCCCAAACTCCCTACAGACTGATGTAACTTTTCACTTCCTACTACTGCAGCCAGGAACTAGATGCCACAGTTGGGCCTTTTTTTAAAATGTCTCTTTTCTGGTGCAGCAGGGGAACTCCAAACCTATACTGCACATTATTTCATCACAGGCAAAGGCGTTTACATCAGTTACACCTTCCATTTGCCAAGATAACGAAACCAGTGTGAGTGAGATTCTGGAGGCTTTTCACCATCTCATTCATTCCCAATCACTTCTCTACTGTTCCCATTCCACCTTCTCTTCATCAAGAGGCAGCCATGGTAACTACATGGACACTGCTGCTCAGGAGGTATGCATACTACAGCCACAATGAGAGTCAGTGTTGCCTAATGGTTAGAATGGCATGGAGTGTTGGCACTCCTAGTTTTCTGGGTAAGTCACTTAATCTCTGTGTTCCTCAATATCCCCATTTGTTATTTGGGTCCAATGATACCTGATTACCTCACAGAGACAGTGCGTGCTTGTGGATAGGAAGGAATGGTCTAGGAGCTGGGGTGGAAACCTGGGACCTGACAAATGCCACAGCCTTCTTGTCCGATTTTGGATGAATTGCTTAGTTGCTCTATGCCTCAGTTTCCCATCTCTATAATGAGGATAAAAGCAATGCTCTGTCCCTTAGGTGTGGTGTGAGAGTAAATGCATTCAAGACTGTGAGGTGCTCAGATGTTACAATAATGGGGATCAGATAAATATTTGAGATTGATGGATTATGAGATTAAACTGATTAAAAGGTGTTTGGGGTTCCTCTGATAAACATTGCTACATTGAGTCCAAAGTCATCTCTCATTGTGGGTCTCATAATAGTTAGCACTTGCCAATAGTTACCTCACATAGAGTATGAGATACCACAGGGGCTTTCAAATCTACATATGGGTGAAATGGTGGCATCTCTTAAATTGTTGAGTAAGAACATTCACAAATGTTGACTCTTTCATGGTGACCACTTTAACCTATTATGCCTGTAAATGTGGAGAATCTGCTCCGAGATGGTGTCAACATCTTCTAAGAGAGTAATAGTCCTGAGAGTGATGTAGCAAAGCAGGAAGGCCTTGCCAGATAACTACTAGTGCAATCTACTATGTCATTTAACCAGCATTTCCTTTTGTTCTCTTATCTCACTCCAGACTCTATGTTCCTTCTCACCAATCAGTATATTCATGCATGCTATAATTAGGAAGATGGGACATGTAGTTTGGAAATATTGATCCAGCGCTTTATAATAAAGTTAGATATGTTTAATTTCTTGTCAATGTCATTGTGCCAGAAAAATCAATTCACCACTGTCTCTTTTCCATTATTCAATCTTCTAATGAGCTAGCTTGGAATCTACTCAAAATCTAATTCTTGTGATAAATCATGGCAGAACTGGAGAGTCCATGAACCAAGTTTTGTGAGGGGTAGTGACTCAAGTCTATATTAGAAGGGGCGAACAATTTCTCTCCAATTAAAAATCAGCATATGTCTATCCTAATAATTTTGTAACAGTGTTGGGAAAACTTTTCTATGGTTCCATTAAGATGTGCATGAGGCATTTGATTGATCTTGTTTTCCTTCATGTTTGATTCCTGATCAACCAAGTCTTTCTGAATAGGTAAAACCTTTCCAAGATCTACACTGCTAAGTATATGATTTTGTTTCCTACCCTCAAGAATAAGGCTCACAAACAGAGTAATGCTGTTTTTTTACTGGAGGAAAGGGGACGTGTTACAAATGAAAACGTCCCACATGCAATATTCTGTCATAAAAGCCAAAACCTTATCACAAAGCAGAATAAGCACTCTGGGACTGCCTTTTCTGTGATTTATTTGTACACTACCTCGTTGACAATCATTCTGATCTTCCAGCATGGTTTCTAAGGACTGCCCTACTAGAAATAAGATATGGGTGAGATACAAGTATATTTATCACACCCATTTGTGTGTAGGTTTTTCAGTGTAAACTACTGATGTTACATATCTCCCTCTAGTGGATTAGTCCACATAAGCGAATACAAGCCTACTATTGTTACCAGCTAAAGGTATGTTAGCTCAACAATAGACTCTCAAGCTTTTCTTAGAATTGAAGAATCCAATTTTAATCTCTACTAATAACTTGTAGGATAGAGGTGTATGAAGTGTTTTTTATAGTGGCATATATTGACTGGACCCTGTATTGGAGAGTCTCAAGAAGGAAGCTAGTACCAAATATTAATATGCTGAAACAATAGCTAATCAGTTTGTTGTATATTTGCTCATGTTACTATATGTCTAAGTATGCCCATTCATCTCAAAGCAGTTTCACGATGTGCTAATAATTAGTACATAACCTAGTAATGAATACATTGTTCCTAATAATTTAATTTAGTTACCAATAATACTGCTACCCCTGACATTTTAAAGTTCAATTTAGACCTCCACTGGTTTTGAATGATAGCTGAATAAAAAGTGCTGGATTTCCTCAAGCTCACAGACAAATGAGCCCACTTCACAAACACAATAAAAGGGACAAGATTCTTTAGTAAAATTTTGTCTAAGTATTTTTATTTCTGCATTAAATAATTCAGTGTACCGATAGATCAGTAAACATGTAATATAAATTTTAATACTTTGATATACTCCTAGCTATTGCTTTATACCTAGTTATGAATCAGATAAACTTGCAAGCTATCATTGCATTTCTTAGTTAGCACAGCTTAGTTATAAGAGCGAATGGAATAGCCAAGGAAGCATGAGGGTGAATGAGTTCAGAGGTGAGCTATTTGAATTTCCTTGCTGGTTTTAACCTAATAACAATGTAATGATGTCTTTTAAAAGGGCTGTGTAATTTTAAATTTTAATGAGAAGATATTTATACAATTTATTTTTCACATGATCTTGAAGGCTTAGTTTTTTTATTTAAACTGAATGTTTTGGTTCATTATCTACATATAACAGACAACTTTAGGCCAGATTCTGTTACTCTCACTCTCTCTGGAAAGCATCTTACTTCAAAAGTTTTCCGATTGACTTCAGTGGGATTATGTGAAATCTGCTACTATGTAATATGAATAAAGTACCAGAACGTGATCCTTATGTGAGTTTTGGAGAGATTAAGGTATTTATTGTGTGTATTACGGGGTCTGGTGTAAAAAATACGATGTGATAATGTAAGCAGACTGTTTCATAATGCATACCCACAAAGGGGCTGGCAACCTTAGTTATGGCATTTCCTAACTTTTCAGTGCTTGACTTTGCAACCTTAATAATCCTTTAGTGTAGTTTTTTGTGTGTGATATCGTAGGTTTTAAAAAAGTAACCTAAAGGGGAGAAGGAAAAAATCCTACAGAAATTCCATCATGTGGCATTATATCAACACCCACATGGGTCATCAGGGTTGGCACCTTTAGATTCCCACACAGACCTCTGCCGCTTGAGCTAATGGAGTAACTGATAGCCTGGAGGATGACAACCTGTTATTGCTATGTAGACCAACACTAGCAGGGGATGAGAGACACACCTTGCCAATGATTTTCTCAGATATTTGCTGATAGCAGAGGCATGGTGAGACTCCAAAATCTTGGGTTCCATTGCAGGTTCTGGAGGTGTGTTGTCTACTGGTCACAGACTCTTCTGCCTGTGCATCCCCAGCCAACCTTCTGCCCCATCTCTTCCAACTTGCCCCTGGTTGCTCATCTGTCCCTATTCCTTTGGTTTCTCAACCCGGTTGAGGGTCTCCTTGCCCATTCAGTCACAGTAACCTCCTACAGAATCTCCATGACAGTCTCCTCTGAATCCCAGTGGTTTTACTCAAATCCCAGTTCCCCCCTCCCAGCTGCTCACCACCCACATTCTCCATCTCCACTGGCTCCAAGTCTCCCTCCGCATATTCTTCATCCAATCTCAGACTCCATCCTTTCCCTGACTCCTTCTCCTAATCTGATTGCCCAGCAAATCCCAGTCCTCTCCCTGCATATTGGCTCTTCATCAGGTCTTCCTCTCCCATCACTCCACCCTGCTCCCAAGTCTCTTTGCTCAGCTAGTCTTAGCTTCCCTGTCTCCCACACCAATTGGCCTCCAGTCTCTGTTCCACCTCTCCCCCATGGTCCTTGTTCCAATATATTCCTCCACACCTTGGTCCAGCTCTGATCTTCCGCATTCATATCCGGCAGCTTCCTCCTCCATGCTACCTTGACCAAGCATGGCCTAGGGGTCATTGACAGCACAGGAGAGTGCTGGTGCACAGCAGCTTAGAGCTTCAATTACAGTGACAGTGCTGCTCAGTCCCTGGTTGGAGCATGCTAGTGGAAATGGAATCTTCAGGAAACTTAGTTGCAAAACTCTAGTAAGTCTGTACTGAGCATGTGCAAACTACAGTTTTTTTTCAAAGGTTTATAACTTCGCCAAATTTGCATGGATATTCCAGGAGATGGCGAAAGACACCACACTGATACAAAAGTCACCCCCTGCCAAATTTCAAGCCATGCTCCAAAGCATGGCAGCACTAGAGATTTTAAAAGAAAAGGTTGCCAGAACTTTTTTGCATGCTCAAAACAATGTATTTTTCCCTAGTCTTATTCCAAGAAACAGTTGAACCATTTTGGCTGAAATGCTTCAAAGATGATTATCCTGAGATAGATACCTGACTTTCAAAGTTCCAGCCAAAACAGTTAGTTTGGCAAAACTATAAGCAACTGAATACAGGACCTTACAATGAGAAGTATCCTGACAATCTCAATAATACAGAGTGCTACCAGGCTTGCCCATAATAACGAAGGAAAAGTATGGAGGAGTGCTAACCTACTGCATGGAATTGATGAAAAATGTAACGTAGTATTTGGAGAGCAAGAAAAACAAACTTGGCTTTTTAATTAATGTGAAAAAAACGTTGTTGCAACTTGTTGCCCAATTAAGCAGTAGAGCTGATTTACATTTTTCTTAAAAAAACACAAGAGCCCTTTTTTACCTTTAGCGTAGTTCCCTCTGTATAACAAAAAACAAGCCAACCGATCAACCAGGGAAACGGTAGAGGAGCTCCCAGTTTTATTTTTGGCCTCAGCATGTACTGTCATGCATTAAAATACTGGCATATCTTTGAGATTTTATGAATGGTTTTACCACTTTTTAATATTCTGATAGATAAAAAATAACCCAGTAAATCTCATTTCTCCACATTGTCCTAATAACATTCTAATTCTAATAATAACAGCTTGTATAAGTTATGGTATAATTGATCGGCAAACCATGACTTTGCAATGTTCAGCAGTGAGAGGATTTTTATTCACAAATGAATTATCAAATACTGTTAAGAGGAGTGATATTGGTAACTGCCTGGATTACAAACCTCTCTGAACGGTGCATTCACACCCAATCTCAGTCAACGTATGTGTCAGGATAAATTAAGCACAAACTCCCCAACATGAGACAAAAAGGGTCCGATGCAACCAAGGAGTTTTGGAATGAGTGGGTGGAATTTTGCTGAGCATTGTTTGGGGTGGCGGGGGGAGTAAGGGAAGGCAGAACACAGAAAGTCAGAGCTACACTGACAGCAGGAAGGAGCAGATGAAAGCATGGTGTGTAACCCTGGAAGAAACCTGGAGCGAGGTCTTTGAGTCAGGGGTGCACAGTGCTTAATTTGTGCTGGGGCTTGCTAGGCCTGAGCCCCGGCACCTCTTGGCTTGACAGTTCATAGCCCTAGTGTCTCTGAGCTTGCTGCATTAGTTATGAAAGTAAAAAAAAAAAATTGCTTGAGACCCATCCCTCTTTCATTATAAATTAAGCTCCGGGGCGCAGGCTACAAAGAGTGTTCTTGGTGCTGTGAGCAAAAGAAGCTGTTCCTTGATATTTGATTCCTTCTATGTTCAGAGATCCAGGACTTTGTACATGCTTTGTAAATAAATAAAACCACATCAGAGAAATACCTAACTATCACCAATTTCTCCTCCCAGCTAGAACAACCTACTGGACCCTGAATTTGGGTCGAAAGGGGTAATGTGATGGTAAGTTAGAAGGAAAATAAACTGATGAGAATGAACCTCTATTGCCTGCCTTGGAAAATGTGGCCTATTTGTTAGTCCAACAGACCTTGTCAGGGCTGGTAGGAGTTGTGGCTGTGATACCCTCTGTGTGAACCTGCTGGTAGAAGTCCATTTGATGGCTTGACTTTATACAAGATTCGATTATGTAATTCCATCATTGTGTGTGTGCAGAGCACAGGTGTCATGTATAAGTGGGACTGAAGTGGTGGGTAGGCCTCATGCTGTCCCTCTGCACAGAGGTGAACCTCAAACCTTGGGAAAATTTAGATACTGTGAAACTTCTGGCATTGGCAGAAAACCTTTGCAGAAGGAGCAACAGCACAGCTGAAGCAACTTCCTTTAAAGATTCAAACAAATGCTTACAGAAAACTGTTGTGTGGTATTTGTCCAGCTCGAAGGCTAAGCCACTATCCTGTAGTTTGTCGCCATTGCCCAACCATCTGTATCTTTGGCATTTCTTAGCATTAGGTTTCTTTAGTTTTGTTTAGATGAACTGTAAATGTGTGAGGGAAGGGTTCTATAGTTTGTACCCCAGCCAAGTAGCTCTCATATCCACAAGAGAAATACTGCATAAGTGCAGCTCATTGACTTTTTATATGACAGGAATTGGTATGGGTTGTCCGTCAGTACTGACGAACAAGACAAAAAGAGTAATGCTTTAGGCAGAAATAAAATCTGTGAAATATATTGGATGCATACAGAAAAAGCCTTCAACCTACTATAAAACCTAGCTATAAATGCATTTCAGGAAGGAGGGGAGGTTCAGCAAGACTATTTCTATCAAGTTTACAGTGCTGCAGACTATAACCTACTGTATATAAAGCAGAACATATAACAAACTTAGAATCATAAATATATATATTCACATAAACCTCTGGCATTTCACATTCATGCATAAGGGGGCTGTAGTTTGTCAGAATTATTTTATAAATCAAGAAGGGTTGTTCCATGGATGTGTTGATCCAAACTCTGCTGTTATCCCAGTATTACCATTATTAATAATATGAAAGATAAATCTTGAATGATTGCCATTCATAGATTTTTTTTTGTAAGAAAAGAAGATACCATCCTGATCATCTGCCTTGACCAGCTGCATAACACAGGCCCTAGTATTTTGCCCAGTATTTCCTGTGTCAAGCCTGACAACTTCTCAAAAGCATCACCCTTTGGGATATTGTTGGTGGAGTGG
This sequence comes from Gopherus flavomarginatus, assembly GCF_025201925.1. NCBI lineage: Eukaryota > Metazoa > Chordata > Testudines > Testudinidae > Gopherus > Gopherus flavomarginatus. Next base: position 49,153 of record NW_026115162.1, read on the forward strand.
GAAATACTGATGCTAGCTTACTCTTTCCTAAAGAGCATAGTTAAGGTTTGTGTCTATGGTAATTTTATTGCTGTAATATTGGAGTTTATAGTGTGTATTAAGGACATATACTAGTACTAAAAGAACTATGAGTCACAAGTACCTAAACAAAATGCCTTGGAATCTTGGTTCATTTTTAGAATATATAATTGTGAAGTATGTTGCATCTTCAAGTGCCACTTACGGTCAGGCAAGTGGTTAAGTAAAAATACCACAGTCTAACTCAAAAGATCAGCTCCCTTGTGTGTTCTGAGTTGTGACTGTTTGCTTTACTGAACCCCCCTTGCTCCCTGAAGTTTTTAGCCCTTTTCATTCCTGCTGCCCTGACCCAGTAGAGGTTTGGGATGGCTGAGCTGGATTTTTCACTTGACTAATGGATTGTCAACTAGATTTTGAGTCTGAAATAAGCTCTTTGGGGCAGGTACCATCTTGTTCTGTGTTTACACAGCACATAGCACAATGGCATCCTGGTCTATGACTGGCATTCCTAGATGCTACCACAATACAAATAATATATTATTATAATAGTGATGTTATAGTTGATGCATGAACTATGAAGAACGCAGCTTGAATCTCAGATCCCTGCTGGCTTTTCCAAAGCTGGCAGTTACAAATAGCACTTTTTAAAAAACGTATAACCAGAACAGACTTGATCTGAAAGTCTCCTTAAAAGACAACAAGTAGGGGACCCTACAATGCCATTATTACAGAGTAGCTCTCTAGACTAGACCTGCACTTCAAACTATTGTAGAAGAGGGCTGGTTTCACTGTGAAGAGTTTTAGTGACATCCTCTTGCAATGGATCCATACTGAGAGCCAGAAGGAAAGAGGGAACAGAGAGAGTTATTTAAGACTCACAAGACTTGGGGTGGCACTAAAATGCTACAATCACACAACCTTAGTAATGCAGCTGTTAACTTGAGTTTTCTAAAGATTCCTACCTGATGGTCTTTAGTCAAGTTGCACCCAGTGCTGAAGAGAGAAGGTGACTTTATGCTACTTTTTATGTTCTCTCTTTCCTGGGCCAGGGACTGGTTCAGTCCCCATCACACCTTAGAGCAGCTGCTCTAAAGGTATGTCTGAACTGCATACTCCTTATGGCAGTGTATAAAGTACATACACGTCACACCCCCTAGCAAGGGTATAAATATGAATGTAGATGGTGAGGCACTGCTTAGATGAGCAAAGTAATGACATGCCAGAACCTTAAGGTATGTGGCTTACACAGCTCTCCAAATGCCCCACGCTGTGCCTCCGTTGTCTATGCTGCTATTCTTAGCAGTGTAGTGTCTCACCCTCTCCCCACTGCCCAAACCTTTCCCTGCAGCCGAGGAAGACTTGGGTAGTAGGGAAAGGCTCCTGCAGGGTGAGGCAGCAGAAAAAGGCTACAGGAGCTCCCCACTGCCAGAGACTTTCCCTGCTGCTTCCCCCTGCTGGAGCCTTTTCTGGCTGCAGTGAAATGCAGATTTAGCCACACTGAAATGTTTTGCAAATTTTTGTCCATTTTTGCTACATTGTTCAGTGGAGGAGTGAGGGAAAGAAGGTTTTTAAAAAAACTGAAACAGCTTTTTTTGTTTTAAAATTTCCATTAATTTTATTTTAAAAAATTAAACTTTAACAGAATGCCCAATCAAAAAGTTTCATTTTGGATCAAACAAAATGTTTCTTTCAACCTGTTTTTTTTTGTTTTAAATTGATTTGCTGACAGTTTAGAAGAATTTTCATTTTTGGTGTGGACCAAAACTAATTTTTTGGAATTGTCAGGAAATTGAAAAATCCAGGATTCCGCCAGTTCTGCTCAGGTTTAGCAACACTGGGCTGGCATAGGGCTGTCGCACCAAAGGAGACTCCTATACAGAGGTGATTCTCAGGTAGCCAGGTAAGTGGGCTTCCCAGCCCCTTTTTGCATTAATAGAGCAGCACAGTCTTGGTATAAAGAGGGGTCAAGATCTGGCCCTCTTTGCAAACTGAGCAATGAAATGATTCATTTAGTCATCTAGGATACTTTAGGCATTTCTGACACCAGTTACCCACATACACCCCCTAAAGTGGAAATACATAATGTTCGTAATTTAATTCAGTCAAAAGACAGCAGGTTAGTCAAAGGAGAGTGAGTCATTGTTACAGTAACTGTTTCTCTTCTGCACTTACATTCATCAGATAAAATCAGCATCAGTCATTTGGCGCAACCGAAATAATCATTTTAAATAAGAGACTGTTCCCATATTAATGTCTGCTGTTTTGAGAGTAAACAACCTAGCTTAGCCTTAGTTTTTAGCAGCAGGAGACTGTTATCCTGTGATTATATTCTGTCCAGTGGCCTTATTTCATAATTGCATGTGGAGAGGGAAGGGCACTGGAAATGTTATTGACTGGCAAACCGCAGCAACATTTTCCCATGTTCCAGGCTTGTTTCTTTCCATGAATTTGGTATTTTTCAATGAAAATGGGTTGTTGGCGCTTCCTCAAGAAAATGGACACAGTATCTATTCCCACTGGAGCGGATTTTGACACATTTTCTCACACTGAGTAGTTCCCATTGAAAGTTAGGGGACTATTTACAGAGTAAGGTATTACTCGGTTACAACCAAGAGTATTGGAAATTGGTCCATAGTGTGTTTGTCTTTGATATTAAATGAGCAAAATGGGCAAGGGACAGTGCTGGGATAACGGAAGGCATGATGTTGTGCTTAAGACTATGATTGAGACTGAGGTTTTGTTCCCTGGTGCATTGCAGACTGACACACCTTGGCAAGTCACTTAATCTTTCTGTGCCCCTGTAACTACATCATGAAATGTGGAATAATAATTGTCATTATGACTGATAAACTCCAGTTGTGATTTGGTCCCCATTGCACTAAATGTGTAGCATGAGACCAATCCTGCCCCAGAGAGATTACAGTCTAAATAATAATAATCATGGTAGTTAACTAAGATGTCATGAGATTCAAACAGACTTACGTTGTAGATGGAGGGCCCTATATCAGTACAAAGTATGGCTGTTAAACAAACCAGCACTCTATTGGTTTTTATGTAGGCAGCTGTGTTTCATGTTGTCAAACATTGATACTTTGATTTGTAGAGGAGCACTGCATAATTTTGCTATCTTTATTTTTATTGTATTTTAGTTCCTCTTTGAAACTCTAGGTACTGATTTTTCAGTGAGACTTAGGAACCTAAGTCATTTAGGCTCTTTTGAAAATGTTACCTTATATCCAACGGGGGGGTCATGCCTTCAACCTGTATGAATTTTTTTTCCGTTCTAAACTTCTATGTCTGCTCCAGTGATATTGTGCATATTAAAATGGTTGTGTTCATATATTTTTTATACTAGAAGGCACCTGCCATCTGAGCATTTTACTGCTTCACAAATATTAATTCTCCCCCAAAACCCACCCCCACCCGTTGAACTCAGTGCTAGTCTCAACACTTTTTAGATGTATGAAACAAGGCACAAAGAAGCCAGCTGAGTTGCTCAGGGTCACACAATGAGCGTGCAACAGAGATGGGAATAGAACTGAAGATTCTTGATCGTCAGCTCTCTGATCCGATCACTGCCTCCCATGTCTGTTGATTCTATTAAATTACCTTGCATGCCCATGCTGTGTACTCTGCACATTTTATATGAATTGACCTGCCTGGGAAGAAATGTTCTTTATCAGATACTGTTAAATTCCTTAACATAGAAATGGCTTATTAACAGTGAAGAAGGGTTTGCTGGTTTCATTAGAGACAGATAGTGAGAGCTAGCTGAACTTAAGTTAATGAACTGGAATGATGGAAATACCCTTTGATTGGGTTTATTAGTCACAAGAGTTGCTCTGAATTCCAACACTTCAGCCCCTGTTTCTTAGTCAGTGTTCAGCTCTGTTAGTCTTACAAGCACGTTTTAGCCTTATTGCCCTCGGCTGTATTTTAATTGAAGCTCATAATTTTTTAAGACTTTGGTCTTTTCAGATATCAAACTAATAGATTTGAAGGTCCTCCAACTCTTGTCCTCTACACTTCAACTGCCTTCAAATTCTATGGGGATTCATGGGTACAAAATCAAAACAGAATGTCACTTGGCTAGGGTTGGAAATGTTAAGGGGCTCTGTAGTAATTGCTTAGCAGACCTTGTCTAGAAAGTGACTAAACATTATTGCTCTATAAACAGACTAATGAGAAACTAGAAAGATTTTAAACCGGAAGAGATTTCAATGAAGGACCCTTACAAGGTTGAAGCAGATCAGCTTTGTGAGATACTGTACCTGCTTACACAACGCTAATATATCTGATCTAGAAAAGATTCATTATAATATTAACAACACAACTAGTATAATGTAGGTACCATGAGCCATCCTGCAAGTTCAGAGATAAGAGATTTCCTAAGGGAGGTCTAAGAAAGAGGAAAGAAAATACAGTATCAGTAACAAGGGATCTTAAGTTGATTTGTATAGACAGTTGAGAACTGAAATGAGTAAGAACAAGAGGATAAGAACGGTGGTCCCTGATGAACTAATTTGCCAGCTAGTTGAGGATGGAAGAATATTGAAATAACGTTACTAGTTACTACTTATGGGCACCAGCAAATAGCTATATTGCCCATGAGTGAGCATCCACCTCACAGCACTAAAGTGCAATCACATTTATTACTGAAAAAGTTATATCAAGGATTGTCTCATGGAGGAGGACAGGGAAGAACAGATTACTATTAAAAATAGGGAGAAGGGATAAAGGAAGCATGAGGGGAGAAAACAGCTGCTAACTATGCTGTGGAGACTCTCAATACAAACCGTTCAGAAGCATATCATCTGTATCTCCAGATGGATTTACAGATGTGCACATCTGATTCTCTGGGATGTTAGAGACAAAAGGTGGGTGAGATAATATCTTTTATTGGACCAACTTCTGTGGGTATAGAGACGAGTTTTTGAGCTTACACAGAGCTGCTCCTCTGGACCTGAAGAGTTCCATATAAACTTGAAAGCCTGTTTCTCTCACCAACAGAAGTTTGTGCAATAGAAGATATTACTTCACTCACCTTGTATCTCTAATATTCAGGGACCAACATGGTCACAAGAATGCTATGTCTCTGATATGTTGGGATGTGCTAGCTAGCTAGCCAGCCAGGGGAGGACACATTTCTTTTTGGCGTTCTGAAGAAGCTGCAAACTCCATCTTAGGAAATAGGTATTTTGGGGAAGTCTTGACATTTGCTCAGGATATCAACACTAAAATAGACCCAGGTTTAGTGCCTTAGTATGTTTTTGTTTTCAAAAGTGCTGAACAATTTGTAGCGCCTCTTGACTTTGGTGTATCTTGTGGATGCTCAGCTTTCCATCAAGTCAACACCGTAATTAAGGAAACCAACTGGATAACTCATTTCAGGCAAAGGAAGCGGGATTACAATTCCATTTTTATGAGCTACATTTGGTATGCTCTACACTAGCACACAGGAAATGGCATGTATTTAGATGCTGGAATTATTTTTCTTGTAATCCCTTCATTCGAGCATAAATTACCTTTGATAGAGTAGCATATGCCCATAGAAACATATCTGAGCAGCTTCTGGACTCTGATTATGAAACTCAATCACTAATATTCTCAGAATGTTTTTTAAAAATTTGTAAGATAACTTATTGTTTATTTATTCACTTCTATTATCACCCACAATGTTCAGGCACTGTACAAACACAGTATAGACACAGGCATGCCCCAGAGGTTACCAGAGTGCACTTTTATTTTGGAATCCTCATCACATTTGGATATACAATGTTGTTTCAAGATCTGTGCATGCACACCTTTTTGTAAACTAAATCCCTTTCTCAATCTGTTCTTGTAACATTTCAGTAACATATGATGCTTATAGAAAGATATCGTGTGGGATTTTTCAAACCACTCAGCAATGCTCTATCTCTTCTAGTGTGACAAACTGCAAACCCTGTTCTGCACCATGCAGAGCAAAACTTGTAGATTAGTCCCCACTGTAATGCTTTTTATCTGCTCCAAAAATTCCTAGACTCATTTAAACTACACTGATCTATCTGTGTCAACAGTGGTTCCTGTGGTGCATGTTTGCTTTAATAGTTATCTTAAAAAGAAATTGAATGAGAAGCTCTATGTAGAACTCTGATCCCTTTGAACTCTCAGGTAAAACTGTTGTTTAGATGGATTTTTTTTCCCAGAACTTCTTTAATTTACTCAATCTACTGTCAGAGCTGAAGTGAAAAACAGCAGCCAACTGGTAGAAAGAATTTTTTTGGCTTGTTGTTGTGAAAAATGGAGATTTACTCTTTGAATGTTGACTAAAATCTTGTAACTTTTGTGGCAAATGAGGCTTGAAACATATTGTCAACAGAATGGTATCTAAAACCTAGTAGCACCAGATATTTTATCTTATTGTTAATGTACTGCTAAAGGTTGGAGTGTTAAATCAGATACTGACTGTACTGAATTATCCTTACATTCTGAAGGCATGTTAACACTCCCAGCTGAATAACAATTCCAGGTCGACAATTGTTGCTTCCTGTCCATGAGTTAGGAAAGCAAAGCATAACAAAATACTCCCTACATGTTAGTTATGTTTGGGAGTATACAGATTGTTTGCCTGCTCTGGTGGAATGCTATGAAGTTGTTGGTCCGATAAAAGAGGTTACCTCACTCACCTTGTGTCTCATGGAATTGTTAACTCCAGAGTGTTCTGTGTGCACTTCCCGTGAAGAAAGATCAGTGGGGATAAACAGTACAGTCTTCCTCTTTCAGATGAGGAATTGATCTAAACTTTCCTTCATGAGGCCCAAATATTATTCCACAATTACCCCAGTTTGGATTTCAATGATGTGAGAGAACTGTAAGATGAAAACAGGTGGTGGTTTCAGCATCTGAGGAATGATTCCTTCAACACTATCACTTAAATATCCGTAGACTTTTACGGATGGAAGGGACCACTCAGACCATCTAATCTCACTGCCTGGATAACATAAGTGAGATAATTTCATCCAGTGATTCCTGCCATGGAGGGAATTATTCCCTGCTATGAAAGTGAGTGTTGTTGAGCCCACTAGCTCAATAGGCCCACTACAGTATATCATTTTAAAAGATGTAGAGACTTAAAGAAATGTGGTAGATTCTCTGTCAATTGTTATTTTCTTTCACTGTTGACAGTCTGAACCTTATTTCCAATCTAAATATTTCTAGATTCATCTTTCAACCATTTGGTCTTGTTCTGCCCTTGTCTTCTAGACATCACTTGATATAGTGTACCATACCTCTTAATGGTCTATTGTGTATTTATATCCATGCTGCCAAATGGAAAATTGGACCAGTGCCTTAAGCTCTTAGGATCAAGATGGTATTTGGCTTTTGAATAACCACTGCAAAAGATGGAAGGTGGCAATTTTCATAGAAATTTTCTCTCTCTGGTTGGTTTGAAACATTGACTCTTTGCAATTAAAAATAATTTAATAACATAATTGATAAAAAGATATTTTCAAAATGTTTCCAGCTTATGCACTGAACATCCCAGATTGCACTTATCCAAGATTTAACATCCAGAAAGAACAGCAAATATGGCAGGTGACCAGCTTGGCTTAACAGTGAAATCTTCAGTGAGCTTAAACACAAAAAGGAAGCTTACAAGAAGTGGAAACTTGGTTGGATGACTAGGGAGGAGTATAAAAATACTGCTTGAGCATTAAGGGATCTAATCAGGAAGTCCAAAACACAACTAGAATTGCAGCTAGCAAGGGATGTGAAGGGTAATAAGAAGAGTTTCTACAAGTATGTTAGCAAAAAGAAAAAGGTCAGGGAAAGTGTTGGACCCTTAATGAATGGGGGAGGCAAGCTAGTGACAGATGATGTGGAAAAAGCTGAAGTACTCAATGCTTGTTTTGCCTCGGTCTTCACTGACAAGGTCAACTCCCACACTGCTGTCCTGGGCAACACAGTATGGGGAAGAGGTGAGCAGCCCTCAGTGGTGAAATAACAGATTAAGGACTATTTAGAAAAACTGGACATGCACAAGTCCATGGGTCCAGATCTAATGCATCCAAAGGTGCTGACGGAATTGGCTGATGTGATTGCAGAGCCTTTGGCCATTGTCTTTGAAAACTTGTGGTGATCGGGGGAGGTCCCGGACAATTGGAAAAAGGCAAGTATAGTGCCTAGCTCTAAAAAAGGGAAGAAGGAGAACCCAGGGAACTATGGGCCGGTCAGTCTGACCTCAGTCCCTGGAAAAATCATGGAGCAGGTCCTCAAGGAAACCATTTTGAGACACTTGAGTAGAGGAAGGTGATCAGGAACAGTCAACATGGATTCACCAAGGGCAAGTCATACCTGACCAACCTGATTGCTTTCTACGATGAGATAACTGGCTCTGTGGTTATGGGGAAAGTGGTGAACATGATATATATCTTGCCTTTAGCAAAGCGTTTTATACAGTCTCCCACAGTGTTCTTCCCAGCAAGTTAAAGAAGTATGGACTGGATGAATGGACTATAAGGTGGATAGAAAACTGGCTAGATTGTTGGGCTCAATGGGTAGTGATCAACAGCTCAATGTCTAGTTGGCAGCTGGTATCAAGCCATATGCCCCAGGGGTCAGCCCTGGCACCGGTTTTGTTCAACACCTTTATTAATGATCTCGGTGATGGGATAGATTGCACCCTCAGCAAGTTCGTGGATGACACTAAGCTGTGGGGAGAGGTAGATACGCTAGAGGGTAGGGATAGAGTCCAGAGTGGTCCAAAAGAAATCTGATGAGGTTCACAACAAGGACAAGTGCAGAGTCCTACACTTAGGATGGAAGAATCCCATGCTGTGCTACAGGCTGGGGACTGACTGGCTAAGCAGCAGTTCTGCAGAAAAGGACCTTGGGATTACAATGAGTGAGAAGCTAGATATGAGTCAGCAATGTGCCCTTGTTGCCAAGAAGGCTAATGGCATATTGGTCTGCATTAGTAGGAGCATTGGCCAGCAGATCACGGGAAGTGATTAGTCCCCCTCCATTCGGCACTGGTGAGGCCACATCTGGAGTATTGCATCTAGTTTTGGGACCCCTCAAACAGAAAGGATGTGGCCAAATTGGAGAGAGTCCAGTGGAGGGCAACAAAAATGATCAGGAGGCTGGAGCACATGACTTACGTGATGAGGCTGAGGGAACTGGGCTTTTTTAGTCTGCAGAAGAGAAGAGTGAATGGGGATTTGATAGCAGCCTTCAACTACCTGAAGCGGGGTTCCAAAGAGGATGGAGCTTGGCTGTTCTCAGTGGTGGCAGATGACAGAACAAGGAGCAATGGTCTCAAAATGCAGTAGAGGAGCTCTAGGCTGGATATTAGGAAAAAACTATTTCACTAGGAGAGTAGTGAAGCACCTAGGGAGGTGGTGGAATCTCCATCCTTAGAGGTTTTTAAGACCCGGCTTGACAAAGCTCTGTCTGGGATGATTTAGTTGGGGTTGGTCCTGCTTTGAGCAGGGGATTGGATTAGATGACCTGAGGTCTCTTCCAATCCTAATCTTCTATGAGTCTATTATCCTTAGCAAAATGTACCTCTTACACACCAGATAACTTTTATTTGGAATCTTACATTCAAATGACTATTTATTAACTACTGTACAGTGTTTTTTAAGCTGTTGTCTCCTGAATGTTATGATCCATATTTTCAAACTTCACTGAAGCTTAAAAAAACAGAGACTTTTATCTTGGAATGTAGGTGACTGGTACAGGCAAGCCATTTGGATGCCTTCCCCAATATTGACTTTTTAAAATTTACATTAGGTTTGTGATTATTCTTGTTAATTGACTTTTGTATGTGGGAAAGGTGTGGTCAAGTCCCTGCCTTGCCATAGATGTACCTCGGGCCCTCGATGTCTCAGTTCATTAGCTGTAAAATGGGTTAATAATACTTTCCCTCACCTTGCCTCTCTGTTAGGTAGCCTCTCTCAGGAGGGAGGCAGCCATCTGCTAACTTTTGAGGGGTAATGATTTGGGATTGCAACAAGTTTCATCTCCCACACTCTTGCTGTCTGTTACTGCTCACCCTGAGTCTATCTGGATTTCTGGAAGATTTCATTTTTGTTCTGCTGGTTGTTTTTCAAACAATGGATATAGGAGCCAGATCCTCAGTGGGTTTAAATCAGCCAGATACCACTGACTTCAGCAAAACTCTGCCAATGCACATCAGCTGACAATCTGATCCATAGTGTTTGGTTTTTTTGTAAGAGCTACCCCCTTTTTTCACTTAATGATTGTTGACATTTCCTGAGCATTACAATTTAGCTCAGTTTGTAACGCTTCTGTGTATACATTTGATTTAATTGCAAGGCCACTTATTCCCCCCCCCCCCCCGCTAAAATTTACAAAACATGAAGACAAGTATCAGAGGGTAGCCGTGTTAGTCTGGATCTGTAAAAGCAGCAAAGAATCCTGTGGCACCTTATAGACTAACAGACGTTTTGGAGCATGAGCTTTCGTGGGTGAATACCCACTTCCTCAGATGCATGTAATGGAAATATCCAGGGGCAGGTATATATATGTGTGCTAGCAAGCAAAGCTAGAGATAACGAGGTCAGTACAATCAGGGAGGATGAGGCCCTGTTCTAGCAGTTGAGGTGTGAAAACCAAGAGAGGAGAAACTGGTTCTGTAATTGGCAAGCCATTCACAGTCTTTGTTCAATCCTGAGCTGATGGTGTCAAATTTGCAGATGAACTGAAGCTCAGCAGTTTCTCTTTGAAGTCTGGTCCTGAAGTTTTTTTGCTGCAGGATGGCCACCTTAAGGTCTGCTATAGTGTGGCCAGGGAGGTTGAAGTGCTCTCCTACAGGTTTTTGTATATTGCCATTCCTAATGTCTGATTTGTGTCCATTTATCCTTTTCCGTAGAGACTGTCCAGTTTGGCCGATATACATAGCAGAGGGGCATTGCTGGCATATGATGGCGTATATTACATTGGTGGATGTGCAGGTGAATGAACCAGTGATGGTGTGGCTGATCTGGTTAGGTCCTGTGATGGTGTCGCTGGTGTAGATATGTGGGCAGAGTTGGCATCGAGGTTTGTTGCATGGATTGGTTCCTGAGCTAGAGTTATTATGTGTGGTGTGCAGTCACTGGTGAGAATATGTTTCAGGTTGGCAGGTTGTCTGTGGGCAAGGATTGGCCTGCCACCCAAGGCCTGTGAAAGTGTGGGATCATTGTCCAGGATGGGTTGTAGATCCTTGATGATGCGTTGGAGGGGTTTTAGCTGGGGGCTGTATGTGATGGCCAGTGGAGTCCTGTTGGTTTCTCTCTTGGGTTTGTCTTGCAGTAGGAGGCTTCTGGGTACACGTCTGGCTCTGTTGATCTGTTTCCTTATTTCCTCTTGCGGGTATTGTAGTTTTGAGAATGCTTGGTGGAGATTTTGTAGGTGTTGGTCTCTGTCTGAGGGGTCAGAGCAGATGCGGTTGTACCTCAGTGCTTGGCTGTAGACAATGGATCGTGTGATGTGCCCGGGATGGAAGCTGGAGGCATGAAGGTAGGCATAGCGGTCGGTGGGTTTTCGATATAGGGTGGTGTTAATGTGACCATCACTTATTTGCACCGTGGTGTCAAGAAAGTGGACCTCCCGTGTAGATTGGTCCAGGCTGAGGTTGATGGTGGGGTGGAAGCTGTTGAAATCATGGTGGAATTTTTCCAGAGTCTCCTTCCCATGGGTCCAGATGATGAAGATGTCATCAATGTAGCGTAGATAGAGAAGGGGTGTGAGTGGACGAGAGCTGAGGAAGCGTTGTTCCAGGTCGGCCATGAAGATATTGGCATATTGTGGGGCCATGCGGGTGCCCATAGCAGTGCCACTGATCTGGAGATATATATTGTCATCAAATTTGAAATAGTTGTGTGTAAGTATAAAGGCACAGAGTTCAGCAGCCAGTTGTGCTGTGGCATCATCAGGGATAGTGTTCCTGACAGCTTGTATTCCATCTGTGTGTGGGATGTTTGTGTAGAGAGCCTCTACATCCATGGTGGCTAGGATGGTGTTTTCTGGGAGGTCACCAATGCATTGTAGTTTCCTCAGGAAATCAGTGGTGTCGCGGAGATAGCTGGGAGTGCTGGTGGCATAGGGTCTGAGTAGAGAGTCCATATATCCAGACAGTCCTTCGGTGAGAGTGCCAATGCCCGAGATGATGGGGCGTCCAGGATTTCCGGGTTTGTGGATCTTGGGTAGTAGATAGAATAACCCTGGTCGGGGCTCTAGGGGTATGTTGATTTCTTCTGGTGTTAGTGTAGGGAGTGTCCTGAGTAGATGCTGTAGTTTCTTAGTGTATTCCTCAGTGGGATCTGAGGGAAGTGGCCTGTAGAATTTGGTATTGGAGAGTTGTCTGGCTGCCTCCTTTTGATAGTCAGACCTGTTCATGATGACAACGGCACCTCCTTTATCAGCCTCTTTGATGATAATGTCAGGGTGGTTTCTGAGGCTGTGGATGGCATTGCGTTCTGCACGACTTAGGTTGTGAGGCAAGCGATGTTGTTGTTCCACGATTTCTGCCTGTGCACGCCGGCGGAAGCATTCAATGTATAGGTCCAGGCTGTCATTTCGACCCTCAGGAGGAGTCCATGTGGAGTTCTTTTTCTTGTGCTGTTGGTGGGAGGGCACCCGTGTATCAGTGCACTGTTCAGTGTTGTCCTGGAAGTGTTCTTTGAGTCTGAGACGGCGAAAGTAGGCTTCCAGATCGCCACAGAACTGTATCATGTTGGTGGGGGTGGCAGGGCAGAAAGAGAGTCCCCGAGATAGGACAGACTTTTCTTCTGGGCTGAGTGTGTAGTTGGATAGATTGACAATATTGCTGGGTGGGTTAGGGGTACCACTGTTGTGGCCCCATGTGGCAGGTAGGAGTTTAGACAGCTTACAGTCCTTTTTCCTTTGAAGAGAGGTGAAGTGAGTAATGTAGATCTCCTGTCTTATTCTAGTGAAGTCCGTTTGTATAGAAGTTTGGTTATTAATGAGAGTCTCCAGGTTGGAGAGCTCTTTTTTGATGTTTTCCTGTTTGCTGTATAGGATGCTGATCAGGTGGTTCCTCAGTTTTTTGATAGAGTATGGCATAATCTCTCACTGTGGTCTGTGTAGTATGTAGATAGCAGTGGATTTTTTACCTTTAGTCCATTTGGTATGATGTCCATCCGTTTGCATTTGGAAAGGAAGATGATATCTGTCTGGACAATGATCCCACACTTTCACAGGCCTTGGGTGGCAGGCCAATCCTTGCCCACAGACAACCTGCCAACCTGAAACATATTCTCACCAGTGACTGCACACCACACCATAATAACTCTAGCTCAGGAACCAATCCATGCAACAAACCTCGATGCCAACTCTGCCCACATATCTACACCAGCGACACCATCACAGGACCTAACCAGATCAGCCACACCATCACTGGTTCATTCACCTGCACATCCACCAATGTAATATACGCCATCATATGCCAGCAATGCCCCTCTGCTATGTACATCGGCCAAACTGGACAGTCTCTACGGAAAAGGATAAATGGACACAAATCAGACATTAGGAATGGCAATATACAAAAACCTGTAGGAGAGCACTTCAACCTCCCTGGCCACACTATAGCAGACCTTAAGGTGGCCATCCTGCAGCAAAAAAACTTCAGGACCAGACTTCAAAGAGAAACTGCTGAGCTTCAGTTCATCTGCAAATTTGACACCATCAGCTCAGGATTGAACAAAGACTGTGAATGGCTTGCCAATTACAGAACCAGTTTCTCCTCTCTTGGTTTTCACACCTCAACTGCTAGAACAGGGCCTCATCCTCCCTGATTGTACTGACCTCGTTATCTCTAGCTTGCTTGCTAGCACACATATATATACCTGCCCCTGGATATTTCCATTACATGCATCTGAGGAAGTGGGTATTCACCCACGAAAGCTCATGCTCCAAAACATGAAGAAAAAACCTCAGCTACCAGGATTTCTACTTAATGTTTGTTAAAGAAATATTTCAGAAATGAAGATAAGTGGTTAGTAAAATGGAACAAATTCTCCTTGCAGAATAACTATTTTATGCATGCAAAATTCTAATGGCTGGAGTAGTTAATCACGGCGGAGCCGCCTGTGCTTCTGCTGACTGGTCTGGTCCTACCCTCTTCCCGCACTGCATCCTTGCTGACTGGTAGCAGAAATTGACCAAGGACATTTCCAAAGAGCATTTGAACAGCCTTCCCACCCGCCAGCTCTGATATACAGCACTGCCTGTAAGCCTGACCTTGAGGGACCCAAGTGATTTTTCTCCATGTTTCCTTCCATGTTTCCAGGACAATCTACTCCACTGCTAATCTGAAAGCAGCACAATATCCAGGCTGAAGCAAATTTTTAAGCAGAAAATCCTTCAGCACTGTTGTAGCTCTCTCCTTCACTGTAAAGGTACAGGGAGACTAAAGGTATGAGTGGTTTTTGAATCAGTGAGGTGATCAGGGTTACTTAACAATTAACATGAAAAATCCTGACTTAGCACTCCCACTGAGTGGGGTTTTGCATCAATTTTCCCATGGTGCTTCTCCCCCCCTGGCCATCCCCCATGCTGTTGAGAGAGTTGCACAGAACTTGCTGTATTTGCAAGACTTTGTTGATTCATGCTGTTAATGGGCAAGTCAAGTGTAGCTCCATTATTAGTTTAGCAGTGACAATTCACTGGGATGTTGATGTTCCTCTGAGGTAATCATGACAATCACTAGGGCACATGTCCCAAAGGCTGGGGGAGGGTGGCGGTGAGAGTATCCAGAAGAATAATTATTGACCCGTGTTTTGCACAACTGAGTCAGGACATGGGAATGGATTGTTGGCTTTCATGAGAGGTCATTAAGGCAGGGAAGCTCACTGGATAATTGCCTTCTTAACAGTAAACATCTGTCTAACTTTAAACAGTTATCAAAGTGAGCTGGATGCCAGGTAGAGGGGAAGTTCAAGGATACAACAGAGAAAGCAAGCAAATGGAGTCACTTATATGGGCTTTTATCAAATGGAAAAAATGGCTCAGTCTAAAACCTTGGCTCTCGGGTTGAGCCAGGGGAAAAAAGGCAGGTTTGCATCCCAGGAGTTATGTGGAAACCTTGTTATGTATGCATTTATTTTGGTTATTGTTTATTCAGCTCCTGAATTTTGTTTTGAGTTTGAAGGAACCCCAGCTTCAATAATCTTATCCCTTTGCTGAGCAGCAGCAGGATTCAAAGCTTTGCCTGTCAGTTTCCAGTTGGCAGCAACTATCAGTGCTGTGGAAGTCAGGTGCTGCCTTACGGTAACTTGTTCATTTACAAAATGTACACAAGTCCTGTTTCCTCAAACAGGAGGGTGACAAATGGCACCCAGGCAACTCCCTCTTGCAGGTAAGGTGCCTCTGCACTGTCCCCTGAAGCAGTTCTCCTGTGCCAGTCTCTCTTTACAGGGCCTCACTGCTTCACAAGCAATCATCTCCTCCTGCTCTAGTCCAAGGCTAATAACAAGCGACAAAATATCCCAGAATGGTGAGTCTGTGCTCCCTTTTGTGCTCTTCCTCTGTAATGCAAAGGAGCCGCGCAACATCAAGTGCCAGACGTCAGAGAATGCTGGAGCACACGCAATACCTGCAATGACGCCTCAGGATGCAGTTACTGCTTGGTATCTTTGGTCGTGTCTTTACTGCCAAATAGAGGTGTGTTTTCACAGCCAGATAAATAACTGTAAAATCTGAGTGCAGACAAGGCAGAGGTAGTTTTTATCTTGTTGTAGCTAGGTGAGGTCAACACTGTACCCCTCCACCCAGAGTGCAAATGAGTGGTTTCCTGCAAAGCAAGTGGCTGCCTAGTAAGAATGAAGCAGAGTTCGGATGTGAGAGAACTGAAGCTTCTAACACGGGAACACCATTTTTCAAATAATCCTCCCCGAATTAAACATTCAGCAGCATTTTACAAAGACAATGACAGAGAAGGGCCCAAACACACCGCTACAAAAGAGAAATAATCACCTAGTATTAATCAAAGGAATGTTCTGTCTGACCTGAGAGTCCCTGCTCACATACATGAACTACAGATATCTAGGAGGTGGCTTTCTTTGCATGGGTTTTCAGTCATGAAGTACATTTCCTAACAGATCAGGGACGTTTGAGAACATGGATTAACTCTTTCACCCACTAGATTTGCTGTATCCTCTTCTACCAATGACATGGCCAAGGACGGCCAGACTGAGTGTTCTATTGCAACTTTTTCTTGTTTGTATTTAACTTAAAAATATTTTTTTTACTAGTGACATTCCCCATTAAGCCTGGTTTATTTCACAGTCTTTGCTTAGAGGTGGG
The DNA here is from genome assembly GCF_025201925.1 of Gopherus flavomarginatus. NCBI lineage: Eukaryota > Metazoa > Chordata > Testudines > Testudinidae > Gopherus > Gopherus flavomarginatus. The sequence continues at coordinate 65,485 of NW_026115162.1, forward strand.
CTCTTTGGAAGGAGGGAGCAGTGCTGCCAGAGATTGTACACTGCCTCTCCTGAGCTTGTTTGGTAGACAGTGTATTTGTTTCCATTGGTACCTTAATTTAGCACCCAGCATGAGGACTAGAAATGGGAATTTCAAAAGCTCTTAAATGATTAAGGAACTGACCTCCCGTTGTTTTTTTTCAATAAGACTCGGTGTAAAAAATGTGTAAAGTGCTTAAGTGACTTAGGAGCTTAGGTGTCATTTGAAAAATGGTCTTAGGCTCCTAAGCCACTTAGGCATTTTTGAAAATCGTAGCCCTGTGCTTCTAAGTAAGTTGGGCATTTTTAAAAATTCCACCCTAAATTCATTTAAAAAAATGTCTTTATCTATTGATTTTGAGTCTGTTTTTAATGAAAAGGTAGTGTGATCCAGAGAGTAAGACACTGGACTGGGGGTCAGAAGACCTGGATTCTATTTCCACCTCTGTCATTGGTTTATGGTGTGACTTCATCACTGCTCTTTGCCTCAGTTTCCCCATGTGTTAAATAGGGCTAATTATGCTTACCTTCCTTTACAAAATGTTTTTTGAGTTCTACTGATGAAAAATGTTATATAGAAGGTATTATGATGGAAATTCAGGAAACTTTAGGAAGCAAAAGAAATGACAAGTCAGATTTTTACCACTTTTTTGTGCCCATTAAAGCATCTATCTATCTCACTGAGCCCACAGATAGTTAGCTGTTGAAGTGGCTGTTAAAGGGGCATTAAATACCAGCAGACAAATGTGAGTGCAAAACTGTACTTACAGAAGAAAAATGGTGGCTGTGAACAAGGAGGTCTGATTGGGGCTGGCACTTGAAAAATCAGTCCCTTAAAATCTGTAGTCCCTGTATTTTGTTTTGTTTTTTTAAAAGAACGCCCCCCCAAAGCATTTAACATTGCTTACTTAAATGTTTCATCCCAATACATTGTTCCCTACAGTCACAATAGGTTCTCCACCCCTCCATCAAAATCACCACGTCAATTCCACCCGGGATTCGGTGTGGCCATCGGGTACACATTTTTCTAATGATTCAATATTAAACTGCTCTGTGTTCCTTGCATTATCAGGGAAGTGACAGTCTTGATAAAGTACAGCCTGCCCATCAGTAACACTATATCAATGGAGAGACAAGATGCTGGGGCAATATATTACACCACAATGTGCGATTATGAAAGATGCATCTGGGGGCCTTGGGAAAGAATTGTCTTTTTATTTCAACCTTTATAGAGTAATGTAATTCAGAGATACCTGGGCCTTTATTACATATTACTTGCATAGCACTGGGGTACATCCTGGAACTGTGGGACTTCAGTGCCTGCTTAACTCTCCAGCCTGGGCTGCCTCTCTGTGTTATGCCAGTGACAAACAGCAATTCCTTCCAGGAATTCTCACTCAGCCATTAGGATGGAGAGCCCCACACTGAGCTAAACCACATCAAGGCTCACTAAGCCGCTGATGAATTATACAGAGAGGGGCACCAGCCAATCACCCCAGCCTTGCATCCCCAATGCAAGCTCATTGATTAGTTCACCACTCCAATAAAGGGTAGTGGACATGCAACAGTCCTTGTTAACCTGAGCTGAGATTTCCCAAGCACGTCAACCAAAGACACACTGTTTTAGATAAAATATACAACAGATTTATTAACTGCAGAAAGATAGATTTTAAGTGATTATAAGTAGCAGGCATAGAGATCAGAACTGGTTACATAAGAAATACAAATAAATGCACAGTCTAAATTCTATAAAATAAGTAGGACTTGAATCAAGCACTTTCTCACCCTAATAAATCTTACAGGTAGCTCACAGTTCTCCATATGCAGGCTGGATTCCCTTCCCAGCCTGGGATCACCCTTCCTCAGTTCAAAGTCTTTGTCCTCCAGATGTTGTTCCAGGTGTTGAAATGGGGGAGGAGAGAGGCCTAGTGATGTCACTATCCCTTTTTTTATACTTTCTTCCAGCTGCTAAAAGATCCTTCCGTGACATAGGGTTTAGTTAGCCATCACTGCATATGTGCCCTCGGAGGAGTCTCTGGGATGGCCATTGGGAGAGTGATTTCCCCATAATGTCTGGTCCTGATGTAAATCTGTTTTACTAGGTGCTCCTATGTTGCCACTGGAAGGCTGGCTGTGGGTATTTCCCAACCTCACAACATATTTCGGTAACACACACAAAGTAATACTTCATAGCTTCGCATAACATAAAATTCAACAAGATATTAATGTTCAGCTGATCAAGACTTTAAATGAATCATCTCAAGGCATACTTTACAAAACATATCATAATCATATCACAGTGATGAATATGGGGTCCAGGGTGCCACTTGAGGTACAGAGTGTCACGGTGACTTCCAATGATAGATGTGAAGGAGGAAAGAGTAGAAGTGTAGCAAGTCAGATCAATCAGTGGGTGCCCAGAAACTGGGGCCATATAGAAGAAGGTCCAGAGATGAATGAAGAAGGGAAAGAAAGGAGGGATGGGTGCACATTGTAAAGCAGGTCAGCATAGAAATAGAAGGTAAATAATAAAGTTCTCCAGTCCCTGACTATTGTAGGGTTTCTCTATATGGGACACTACTGTAAGGCAGGTCTGGGTGTGAATCTACTGTGCACTAGTTTGCCATGCAGTGATGTCCTATGTGGGCATCGCTACAGCACACTAAAAAGTCCCAGACGGCCATTTGGCTTTACAAATAGTAATCTGCTAAATGCTAAGTGCACTGTACTGGTGACCACATGGGGCATTACTGCGCAGCAAACTAGTGCACTGTAGATTCACACCTTGGCTTGTCACACAGTAATTTCCCATGTAGGCAAGCTGGTAAAACAGTATGTGGGACCACACTGCTGATGCCAACAGACACCCTTGCTCAGCATTCCATAGGAATAAGGGTCTCCTACCTCCCTGCTGCACAGCCTCTAAAATATTTGCACACATACCGTTATACCACTGGGGGAGGGACTGGGGGAAGAGGGAATTCTATTCTAACTTCAAAGTTAACAAATGTTTGCTCATGGACAATCTAGTACTCTTGGGTTCGTTTACTTGAGTCTTAACATTTCATTAGTCCTACAGAAGTAGCAGCATCTCTAGGCCTAGTACAGAGAGGGAAACTCCGTGCTTGTCAGTGGAATTGACCTTGCAGGAAGGAATCCTTTGTGGGACAGTTGGAGTTCTAAGGTTCCATTCATGCAGGGCATACCTGTTGTGACAGGTTCCCTGGGGTGACAACTTGGAACTGTGGTACTTCTGAGCCTTCTGTCTTATCAACCTGGCTCCCTCTCACACTGTGATGCTGCAAACCCCTTCAAGTCCTGCACTCACACAGCCATCCACAGACAGGGACACACCCATTCCGAATTACATAAATGCTTTTGCCAGCCACTCATGAACCAGCAAGTAGAGAGGCTCTAGCCAATCCCCACAGCTCCCCAACACTAGGACCCCAAAAGCTGTACCGTCCTGAACTGGGCAGGATGCTCTGACCAGTGTAAATTTATTGGCCCAGTCGTTCTTCCCTCAATGTGGAGAGGAAATGCATCAGCCCTTGTTATTGAGCATATTTCCCTTGCACTTCAAGCAGCACCTGTTTTAGGTAAAAGATAAAAACAGTTTATTAACTAGAGAAAGATAGATTTTCATGATTATAAGTATGAGCGTACAGCTCAAAGTTGATTACCTAAGAAATAAAAGTAAAATACAATCTAGTTCTATAAACTAAACAGATTTGAATCAAGCAGTGTCTCACCCTGATGGTATAGTTTCCTTCATGCGCAGGCTGAGATTCTCCCCTCCAGCCTGGGACCACCTCCCCACGTCGGTCTTTGTCTGTTCTGCAGTCGTGCTTCCAGGTGTTGAGTGGGATGGAGGGAGTGGAGGCCAAGCGATGATGTCATTGGCCCTTTTATAGCTTCTTCCAGCCACTGAAAGATCCTTTGCTATGACTGAGTCTCACAGTCTGTATTGTTTCATGCTTTCTCTGAGAGGTCTCCTTGCATACAATTTCTGGAGTAGTCCTTGTGGGTGTGCATTTCCTTAATAGACCATCATCAATGGCTGGCTTCTCTTGTTGTACCTGAAAAGCTGATTGTGGGTGGAACATGTTTTCAGTAGCCTACACATAGCCAACTTCATAACTCCACATCATTGATAGCACATACAATTTAACAGGATATTAATGTTCACAGATAAAGGCTTTTCAAATGATCCTTTACAAGGCATAGCTTATACAAAATATACCTAACCATATCGCAGAGGTAATATAGGGATGCCAGGGTGGTTGCTTTGGGGTCCAGAGTCACATCTGTTACAGTGCAACATCAGTTGCTTAACAATGCACCCCGTTAGTTCCTAATTTGTTGATTTGAAGTAGTTCTTAAAAAGTCTGTTGGCCAGACAACATTTCCAAAAGTGCCTGAATGATTAGGGGTCTAATAACACTTTTAAAACGATTTAGGCACTTAGGAGCCTAACTTCCCTTGACTTTCAATGAGTTGTAAGTTCCTAAGCCTCTTAGACATGTTTACAAATTTACCCATAACTATCTCCTGAGAGATGATTGGAATATCCAGCACTTGACCTCGAGTAAGCCACCTTTTTAATTCCACTAAGAAATGAAGAGTTAGTGCACATCATCTTAGCTCAAGGAAGCATTATAAGGTAAGACAGTTGTTGTTAGGGATGAAAATAACATGAGGCAATATCTTGTTTAACAAAGCAGTTATACTATTAGATTTGTCATAAATGTATGATGAATGGTAATTCCTGATCTAATATCAAACCTTTGGGAGCAATATATTTGAATGATGTCATTGCGTAAATGTTTTAAAGTTGCTAATACGATTATCCTGAATCAGTGCAGAAACATGAGACTTGAGGAGATTACATAATAGTAGGCTGCACTTGTTCTACAGGGTACTGCTCTGAAACATCTCAGTGTTTTTAGCTGAAATCTATCTGTCTTCTACACTGTCTACATTTGTGTTGGTAAAAATTGTTTTGGCAACAGCATAGTGTGACTGATAAATGGTTTCCAGCTGCAGTTCTGCAAAGCATGAATAGAAAGGGAGAAAGCATCAAACCTACAATCAGTGGGCTCTCTAGCTGTGTTTCATGGTGACTATGGTGGCTTTTTGGAGAACTTGTGCTACTTCTTTCTGCTTGCTAC